>NC_069508.1:165680356-165835356 GCF_027579735.1 Bombina bombina | reverse complement strand
GCCAGGAAGCAGGGAGAGTCCACGACTTCAATCCTTACTGTTGGGAAAACTATACCCAAGCTCCAGAGGAGACAATGAAAAACGGGAGGGAACAAAAAAAAAGAGGCAGACCCTATTCTGAGGGCACCACAGCCTGCAAAACTTTTCTCCCGAAGGCTGCTTCAGCCAAAGCAAACACATCACTTGTGAAATTTGTGTGTAAGGAGAACCAGGTAGCCGCCTTACAAATCTGATCCATAGAAGCTTCGTTCTTAAAGGCCCAAGAGGAATCCACTGCTCTAGTGGAATGAGCCGTTATCCTCTCAAGAGGCTGTCGCCCCGCTGTCTCATAAGCTAAGCAAATGACACTCCTCAAACAGAAAGATAGGGAAGTCGTAGTAGCCTTCTGCCCCTTACGATTCCTGTATAGATGACAAACAAAGAGGAAGATTGTCTGAAATCCTTTGTAGCCTGAAGTTAGAACTTCAAGGCACGAACCACATCTAGATTGTGAAGCAAGCGTTTCTTCGCTGAAGAAGGATTAGGACACAATTTCTTGATTAATGTTACAATCCGACACCATCTTAGGGAGAAACCCATATTTAGTACGTAAAACCGCCTTAGCATGGAAAACAAGATGAGGGAAGTCACACTGCAAAGCAGAAATTTCAGAAACTCTGCGTGCAGAGGCAATAGCCAGCTAAAAAAAAAAAAAAAGATAACAATTTAACGTCAACAGTATGCATAGGCTCAAACAGGTCTGATCCTAGTCAGAGCCTTAAAGGACTGCACATCCGGAAGCTCAGCCAATCTCTTGTGCAGTCAAAACGAGAGGGCCGATATCTGTCCCTTCAGGGAACTAGCAGATAGGCCCTTCTCCAGTCCATCATGGAGAAAAGATAAAATTCTGGCAACCTTTACCTTATGCCAGGAAAAGCCACGCTCTTCACACCAGTACAAGTAAGTTCTCCACACTTTATGGTAGATACGACTAGTAACAGGCTTACAAGCTTAAACCACAGTGTCAATAACAATCTCAGAGAACCCTCTCTTGGCTAAGACTAAACGTTCAATCTCCACGCAGTCAGCCTAAGAGAATCTAGATTTTGATGAACGAAAGGACCCTGTATCAGCAGATCTCTGCGACAAGGAAACCTCCACTGAGGAGATGAGGACATCCCCACCAGATCCACAAACCACGTTCATCGTGGCCACAATAGAGCAATCAGAATCACTGATGCTTGCTCCTGCTTGATACGATCCACCACACGAGGGAGAAGTGGTAATGGAGGAAAAAGATATGAGTCTGAACCTCCATGGTACTGATAGGGCATCTATCAATTCTGCCTGAGGATCCCTCGACCTCGATCCGTACCTGGGTAAATTGGTATTAAGGCGGGATGCCATGAGATGCATCTCTGGCGTCCCCCACTCACTGCATATCTCTGCAAACACCTCGGGTGGAGAGACCATTCCCCTGGGTGAAAGGATTGCCTGCTGAGGAAGTCCGCTTCCCAGTTGTCCACACCCGGAATGTGGATCGCTGACAGTGTATATCTGTGAGTCTCCGCCCACTCTAGTATCTGAGATACTTCTCTCATCGCCAAGGAACTTCTCGTTCCCTCCTGATGGTTGATGTAGGCAACCAAGGTTATATTGTCTGATTGGAATCTGATAAACTGGGATGAACCCAGAAGGGGCCAAGCCTTCAAGGCATTAAAGATTGCCCGGAGTTTCGATGTATTGATCGGAATGGAGGACTCCTCCTGAGTCCGCAGTCCTTGTGCCTTCTTGGCACCCCAAACGGCTCAAAGCCGGAAAGGCTTGCGTCTGTAGTCACAATCTCCCAGGACGGTCTCAAGAAGCACGTGTCTTGGGACAGATGATCTGGACAGAGCCACCAAGAAAGGGAGTCTCTCGACAGGTTGTCCAGCACAATCTGTTGAGACAGATCTGAGTGGTCGCCTTTCCATAGTCTCAGCATTCATAGTTGTAAGAGTCTGAGATGGAATCTGGCAAAAGGAATGATGTCCATACAGGACAACATGAGTCCGATCACCTCCATACACTGAGCCACTGAGGGTCTCAAGGAGGCATGGAGGGCAAGAAATGCACTAGTTAGCTTGGATAACAATCTGTGTGGAGACACAAACAACAGAGGGCGCCTCCTAGTGTGACACTGTGGTGTACCAAGCAGATAGATAAGTGGAAATCACTGTACTTGCCCCTTAAGACACTTGCAACGCTTTCTCAGCTGGAAGTGTCTAAAGGGGTAATTGTACCCCCTGATTTTAAGAATTGTTTTTATTCGGTTTTAATAAACCACCATTTTACACGACAAGCACAAGTCTGTTTGGGAGGAGTGAGTCTGCTAGAGAACATTATCGTTAGAGCAGTGAGCTGGCACACTGAGAGATCCCAGTCTGTGCCATTCAGCACATTGGTGCTGTCACAATTGTGAGTACATAGATTTCCACTTATCTATCTGCTTGGAACACCACAGTGTCACACTAGGAGGCGCCCCTCTGTTGTTTGTGTCTCCACACAGATTGTTATCCATCCGAATACTAAGGAGATGAGCAGCCCTGAGAATTTACCACTCTATCCACCCAAATGAGAAGATTCATCTATGGCTTTTCTCATAACCCTATACAGGGAGTGCAGAATTATTAGGCAAATGAGTATTTTGACCACATCATCCTCTTTATGCATGTTGTCTTACTCCAAGCTGTATAGGCTCGAAAGCCTACTACCAATTAAGCATATTAGGTGATGTGCATCTCTGTAATGAGAAGGGGTGTGGTCTAATAACATCAACACCCTATATCAGGTTTGCATAATTATTAGGCAACTTCCTTTCCTTTGGCAAAATGGGTCAAAAGAAGGACTTGACAGGCTCAGAAAAGTAAAAAATAGTGAGATATCTTGCAGAGGGATGCAGCACTCTTAAAATTGCAAAGCTTCTGAAGCGTGATCATCGAACAATCAAGCGTTTCATTCAAAATAGTCAACAGGGTCGCAAGAAGCGTGTGGAAAAACCAAGGCGCAAAATAACTGCCCATGAACTGAGAAAAGTCAAGCGTGCAGCTGCCAAGATGCCACTTGCCACCAGTTTGGCCATATTTCAGAGCTGCAACATCACTGGAGTGCCCAAAAGCACAAGGTGTGCAATACTCAGAGACATGGCCAAGGTAAGAAAGGCTGAAAGACGACCACCACTGAACAAGACACACAAGCTGAAACTTCAAGACTGGGCCAAGAAATATCTCAAGACTGATTTTTCTAAGGTTTTATGGACTGATGAAATGAGAGTGAGTCTTGATGGGCCAGATGGATGGGCCCGTGGCTGGATTGGTAAAGGGCAGAGAGCTCCAGTCCGACTCAGACGCCAGCAAGGTGGAGGTGGAGTACTGGTTTGGGCTGGTATCATCAAAGATGAGCTTGTGGGGTCTTTTCGGGTTGAGGATGGAGTCAAGCTCAACTCCCAGTCCTACTGCCAGTTTCTGGAAGACACCTTCTTCAAGCAGTAGTACAGGAAGAAGTCTGCATCCTTCAAGAAAAACATGATTTTCATGCAGGACAATACTCCATCACACGCGTCCAAGTACTCCACAGCGTGGCTGGCAAGAAAGGGTATAAAAGAAGAAAATCTAATGACATGGCCTCCTTGTTCACCTGATCTGAACCCCATTGAGAACCTGTGGTCCATCATCAAATGTGAGATTTACAAGAAGGGAAAACAGTACACCTCTCTGAACAGTGTCTGGGAGGCTGTGGTTGCTGCTGCACGCAATGTTGATGGTGAACAGATCAAAACACTGACAGAATCCATGGATGGCAGGCTTTTGAGTGTCCTTGCAAAGAAAGGTGGCTATATTGGTCACTGATTTGTTTTTGTTTTGTTTTTGAATGTCAGAAATGTATATTTGTGAATGTTGAGATGTTATATTGGTTTCACTGGTAAAAAATAAATAATTGAAATGGGTATATATTTGTTTTTTGTTAAGTTGCCTAATAATTATGCACAGTAATAGTCACCTGCACACACAGATATCCCCCTAAAATAGCTAAAACTAAAAACAAACTAAAAACTACTACCAAAAATATTCAGCTTTGATATTAATTAGTTTTTTGGGTTCATTGAGAACATGGTTGTTGTTCAATAATAAAATTAATCCTCAAAAATACAACTTGCCTAATAATTCTGCACTCCCTGTATTGATCTAGGACATTATTAAGGAATTGGTACAGCCATTCCCATCATTATTACGCTGGACTTAAGTCAATATAATATCTTGTTTGTATCCACTTAAAACTCATTGTGGCCACATACGGTCATTGATACATATACATCCAGCTGAACCCATTTAATTTTTTTTTATTTTTTTTAATTCTATTAATTTATTTTTAGTTTTTATTATTTTATATATATATATATATATATATATATATATATATATATATATATATACATACACACACACACACGTATATGGTATTAATATAATGGATACTAATTTTGCTATCACGTGTAGCATTTGATTATATATTTGATCATTTGGCAGCTCAAATTAGGCGTCCCCTAATTATTGGTACTGATTGTTTAGTAGTTAGCTGGCAACGTCTCTGATATGTTATGAATATTCTCATGGATATGGAATCTATTACTGTCCCCAGGAAATTCACCCTTGTACTTGGAGTAAGAGAACTCTTTTCCAAGTATATCTTCCATCCATGTGATCAAAGAAGACTGAGAAGGGACTCTGAATGCTCTTCCGCTATACGAAAAGATGGTGCCTGCACCAAGATATTGTCCAGGTAAGGCGCTACTGCAATACCTTGTGTTCTGGAAACGGCTAGAAGAGCCCCCAGAACCTTCGAAAATATTCTTGGAGCAGTAGCTAGGCCAAACTGAAGAGCTATGAACTAGAAGTGCTGGTCTAGAAAGGCAAACCTCAGGAACAGAAAATGTTACCTGTGTATTGGAACGTGAAGGTATGCATCCTTCAGGTCTATGGTGGTCATAAACTGTCCTTCTTGAACCAGAGGAAGAATTGACCGTATTGTCTCCATCTTGAAAGAGGGAACACTCATAAAGTTATTTAGGCACTCTAAGTCCAGAATTGCACGAAAAGTTCCCTCCTTCTTTGGAACCACGAAAAAGGTTTGAATAAAACCCCAAACCTCTTTCTGCGGTAGGTACCGGGACAATTACTCTTAGAGAGGAGAGATCCCGTATGCAACCTAAGAAGGCAGCCCTCTTTTCTGGTCTTGTAGACAGACTAGAGAGTAGGAATCTGCCCCGGGCGGATGAGACATGAATCCTATCCTGTATCCATGAGATACAACGTCCAGGACCCAAGGATCCTGTACATCCTGGAACCAAGCATCGGAAAAAAAGAAACAGTCTGCCCCCTACTCAATCCGATTACAGATCCCTTCATGACGAATTGTTCGCAGCGGGCTTCTTAGTCTGTTTGTACTTATTCCAGGACTGAGCCGGCTTCCAAGTACTCTTGGGCTGCTCGGACTTGGATGAGGATTGCTGTTGTTGTGATTTGTCAGAACGAAAGGAACAAAGATTAGACAATTGCCGTCCCTTGGGCCTATTTTTCTTATCCTGCGGTATGAAGGCACCTTTTCCTCCGGTAACCATAGAAATAATGGAGTCCAGCCCTGGACCGAATAAAATCTTCCCCTTGAAAGGAAGAGAAAGGAGTCAGTATTTAGAAGTCATATCTACAGACCATGACTTCAACCAGAGAACCCCGCGGGCTAGAACCGCAAAGCCAGAAGCTTTTGCATTTAGGCGAATAATCTGCATATTTGCGTCACAGATGAAAGAGTTAGCAATTCTTGGAGCCTTAATTCTCTCCTAAATATCCTAGAGGGGAGTCTGCACCTCAATGAGCTCCGACAGAGTTGCTTTACCAGCAACCGTGGCTACAGCTTCCGTCAGATGAAATGAAAACCCTGTATGTTGAAACATCTTCCTCAGAAAAGTTTCCATTTTCTTATCCATGGGCTCTCTAGAAGAACTATCCTCCAGAGGGAGAGTAGTACGCATAGCCAGCGTTGAAATAGCGCCATCCACCTTAGGGATGGAACCCCACAAATCTAATTGACAGTCAGGGACCATTTGTTACTAATAATGTTAGCCATCTTAACTGGCACAGGAAAAGTCAGAGGGACCTTCCTATCTTCATAAACCTTGTCTAATTTAGGGATGATAGTTTCCTCAGGAAGTGTAGCCTCAGGAACCTCTAGTGTAGACAGAACCTCTTTTAATAAAAAACTCAGATGCTCAATTTTAAATCTAAAGGAGGGTTCCTCCGCTGAAGGAGGTTTAGAAACTGATGTCTCTGACTCAGAAAGTTCATCCTCTGAAGCTACAGAGGTTAACTTACCCTTGGATAGCTGGGACAAAGTAGCTAAATACAACAAATATTTAGATGACTCTAGGTCAGGAGAACTATGTTTAACTTTTCTCTTACGTTTGCTAGTGCGAGGTAAGGCACTCAGAGCCGCAGACACCGCCGATTGTAACTGCGCGGTAAAGTCCGCTGGAAAAAGGCCCCCTCCAGATGGAGGATTAGTTGAGCCGCGGGGAACTGCATGTGGGACGGGTAGTGTAGAAAGGGTAGTAATCTCTCGGAACACCGATTCCTGAGAGGTAGACGGCTCAGAGGGGCTAATAGCGTTATGAGTATTAGCAGGCTTGTCTTACTTCTTAGACTTTAGAACAGTGCTTAGGCAAAAGGAACAAAATTGAGCAGGCGGGCAAACCACAGCCTCCTCACAATATAAACAGGAATTATTAATCAGTACAGAAGGACCGGAACATTCTAATGTAGTATCAGAGTCACAGAAAAACAGGCATAAATAAATGCTTTATAATCCCAATGGCTGGGCAACTCACCACCTCCTAGACCCAGACAACTAACAGTGAAAACGCTCTCCTTAGGAGTGATGTCCGCAGCAGGATCGTAGGAAAATGAAAAGACCACACCCTGTCACGTGGTGCGTAGGACATGACTTCCCCTGCTAAGAAAAAGGCGCTAAGCTATTATGAGCTGCGCAACTTTTAAAAACGAAAGTGAAGCCTGTTTGTTCCACGCCAAAAGCAAACAGTCTATGAGCCCAAAAACTCTCACATTAAAGCAGTTATAAAAAAAAACCCTAGCTGTTCAAATAATCTCCCTGAAGGAGATATTAACCCTTGATCCTATCGAGACATAAAGGAGCCACACTGTGACCCTGTATAGAAAAAGTGTATATATAAAACTGTCTTACCCTCCAGAAACCATGCTGTGGAACAGGCACAGCATCTCAAGTGTGACAGTCTTGCAGCAATGCTTCTGACATGGACTTGAGTGTGTAACAGCAAGCAGTGAAACTAGTCAACACGGATTGCTCAGGAGCTGTTAGAATAGGTTGGCAGAAAAACTTTCCCTGCATCTCCAGACTCTAACATTCATCAATACTCTCACTGAGAGGTTGACATGATTACTTAAAACTCCAGTCCTTTCTTGAGGGGAACATACCCATACAGGACTATCCAAATCTTCTGACACTTTTCTGCCACCTCCTATAGTGACGAAAGGCAAAGAATGACTGGGGGATAGGGGAAGTGGGAGTTATATTTAAGGCTTTTGGCTGGGGTGTCTTTGCCTGCTCCTGGTGGCCAGGTGTATTTCCCAACAGTACGGAATTAAGTCATGGACTCTCCCTGCCTTATGGAAGGAAATATATACAATATATCTATAAATATATACAAAACACGGAAGGGGACTGCACTCTCAGACCAGACTGGGTACACATCCCATGACCCTGCAACATGCTCAGCCCTGGGTGCCACTGGCACTCACAGGAAGCTGTGCTGTCCCCAGAGTCACAGGCCGTTAACCTCAGACAGGTCTGGGTGCAAGAACCATAGGGAAAATTACAAAACAAATTAATGCAACACACAGAGAAAGTCCAGCACTCACTTACAAGCTCTCAGCTAAGATTAAAAGCAAAAATGGAAGGGTTAGTTACCGCATTTAGCCAAATGGGACAAGCCCAGGTACCACTTCAAGGTCCCTTCCGAAAACATGGGACCCTAAAACAAGCCACACAATGCAAGCTCTCAATCCAACATACTGGGAACAAGTGAAGGGTGCACAGGCTTATGTAATCACCCCAGACCTATACAAAACACTGAAGGGTACTGCACTCTAAGACCGGACCGGGTACACATCCCATGACCCTGCAACATGCTCAGCCCTGGGTGTTCACTGGCACTTACAGGAAGCTGTGCTGTCCTCAGAGTCAGAGGCAGTTAACCCCAGACAGGTCTGGATGCAAGAACCATAGGAACAATTTACAAAACAAATTAATGCAACACAGAGAGAAAGTTCAACACTCACTTACAAGCTCTCAGCTAAAATGAAAAGCAAACATGGAAGGGTTAGTTACAGCATTTGGCCAAATGGGAAAAGTCCAGGTACCATGTCAAGGTTCCTTCCAAAAACCTGGGACCCTAAAACAGCCACACAATGCAAGCTCTCAATCCAACAAACTGGGAACAAGTGAAGGGTGCAAAGGCTTATGTAATCCCCCCACATATATACAAAACACGGAAGGGGACTGCACTCTCAGACCGGACAGTGTACACATCCCATGGCCCTACAACATGCTCAGCACTGGGGGCTCACTGGCACTCACAGGAAGTTAACCCCAGACAGGTCTGGGTGCAAGAACCATAAGGAAAATTACAAAACAAAATATTGCAACACACAGAGAAAGTCCAGCACTCACAAGCTCTCAACTAAGATTAAAAATTATGCTTACCTGATAATTTTCTTTTCTTCTGATGGAAAGAGTCCACAGCTGCATTCATTACTTTTGGGAATTAAGAACTTGGCCACCAGGAAGAGGCAAAGACACCCCAGCCAAAGGATTAAGTACTCCTCCCACTTTCCTCATCCCCCAGTCATTCTGCAGAGGAACAAGGAACAGTAGAAAAAAAAAAAAGGGTGAAAGGTGACAGAAGAATAAATAATGACGCCCGACATAAAAAATACGGGTGGGGAGCTGTGGACTCTTTCCATCAGAAGAAAAAATTATCAGGTAAGCATAAGTTTTTCTTCTTAAATGGAAAGAGTCCACAGCTGCATTCATTACTTTTCAGGAAAACAATACCCAAGTCACAGAGGACACTAAAGACAGGAGGGAACAATAGGCGGCCCATTCTGAGGGCACCAGCCTGAACCGCTACCCAACAAAAACCCTGCTTCGTTCCGCAACCGAGAAAACGTTGAAAATAAAAAAGCCCCAAGGACACTGACCCGCAGATAGTCAAGATACACAATAAGGAGGTACTTGAAGAAAGATGGGCTGCATGGTCGAGTCGCCAGAAGTAAGCCATTACTACGCAAATGCCACAAAGTATCCCACTTACAATATGCCAAACAGCACAGAAACAAGCCTCAAACCTTCTGGCACACAGTCATTTGGAGTGATGAAACCAAAATTTAGCTTTTTGGCCAAAACCATAAACGCTACATTTGGAGAGGAGTCAACAAGGTCTATGATGAAAGGTACACCATTCCTACTGTGAAACACGGAGGTGGATCGCTGATGTTTTTTGGGATGTGTGCGCTACAAAGGCACAGGAAATGTGGTCAGAATTGATGGCAAGATGAATGCAGACTATATAGTACGACTTCAGACCTGAAGGAAACTGTAAGGGTTAGAAAAAATGTTGCACAAAACACATTAAAATAAAGTATTACAGACGTGTATAAAATACATGTGGCAAGGTGTTTCACTAGAAAGGGCTCCAATGTATATATGTATATATTCATATAGCTATATAGTTATAGATATATTTATTAATTTTTTAAATAATCAGCTATATATAGAAATATATATTTTAAAACAAAAACATTTCTTCTATGTGAAAAGTATTCATAACTACATTCCTGTTTAGTGCAGTTGGTCTAATGTGGTCTACAATTAGCACACGAGAGAGAGGTTTTGTTTTGTTAGCGCAGTCACAGTATCCGTCCTGAAGTTAGCGCACACAAACTTTTTTTCTCGCTCTAACCCGGCCATGTTAAAATGTTTACTTTGAGCACAGCTAGATGCAAGCGAAAAAAATAGTGTGCCACTTGTTATCTAGGCCAGAATCTGCAATACAACAAAAATATTTTTCCCTCTCGAAAATGGCCATCTGCTTATGGTTACAAAAACAGCACAAAAACCTTGCATTCCTGACATTCCTTCTCAGCTCTAAAGCACAAAACATTGCATTATGAAATGAACAGTGTTTGCCTTTTCTGTTAACTTATCGGCAACTGCACTGATTTCAATAACATTCCAGGGCTATCGAGCATTTGAAAGGCTGATGCTTGTTAGAGTGTTATGTTGGTATAAAGCACCGTGCCAGACTGATGTGCCGCACAAAGGTGATCAAAGACCGAGGCATGTTTCCTAGCACATAAGCATTGTCCTCACTCGTCCTAGCAAAATGACCTCTGCATGACAACTTATCTCAAAGAAAAACAGTTGTTACAGCAGCTCTCTCTGATAATTCTCCATCCACCGCATTAGCTCATGTTTGATAACACCAAGTCATGAGTATAACTAGTTGGTTTTGAGTTAATGCCAAAACTGCCCTGCTCCAACGTTGCATCCAAAAGCTACTAAAGAAACACAGTATTCTAAAGGGATATAAGGTTCCAGCATTTGCGGCGATCAGACTGAAAATAAGTGTTAAAGGGACATAATAATGCAGTGAGCACATTTTATCACTACACAAAGGCTTGTCTGAAGGTATGCATTTAACTGCCACAAAGAAGTTAAACACCTGCTTTGCTCTGTACAGCTCCTGAGCAGATTTTACCAATGTGTTTAACTCCTTTGCTAATTACAAAGCATACTGGATGATTTTAAAAATATCCTATAATTGCCCCCAAAATAAAATGTGAGGTCCCATTTAAATTGAAAATATTGTAGCATCTTTATTTTTGTTTAAACAAAAACTGCACAAAACAGTTTTTAGTGGCCTTTACATTGCGGTCTATGGGGAACTGTGTATTCTCTATAAATATATATTTATGATTATGCTTATATAGATACTAGTCGATAAGACTGCCCAGAGGGAAGTCTAATTATTTATTAAATTACAGATGTAGAAAAAAACAAAAAAACTAACATTACAGAAAATAAAAAAATCAAATTACCAAATTTAACAAAATTAAACCTAATCCCTATTAAAATAAAAAGACCCCCCCAAAATAAAAACACCCCCTACCCTAAGTATAAACTACCAGTAGCCCTTAAAAGGGTTTTTTGCAGGGAATTGCCCCAAGATAATTGGCTCTTTCACAAAAAATATACAAAAGTCCCACCTAACATTAAACCCCACCACCACCCAAAATAAAAGAACCTAACACTAAATAAAACTAAACTACCCATTGCCCTGAAAAGGGCATTTGTTTGGGTATTGCCCTTAAAAGGGCATTTAGCTCTTTTTCTGCCCATCCCTAATCTAAATAAAACAAATCCCCCCAAAAAACCCTTAAAAAAATCCTAAGTCTAACCCCCAGGTTACTGCGCGGAGCGGAGCTGAAGACAACGGAACTGAAGACCGGCGACCGCGGAGTCATAGAGCGTGGAGGATCCTCTTAGTACAATCTCCGCCGTACACTGAATAGTGAATTCAAGTTACGAGATTAAAGATGGTGTCCCTTGAATTCCTATTGGCTGATTTGATTCTTCCAATTCAAATCAGCCAATAGGATAAAAGCTACTCAAATCCTATTGGCTGTTTAAATTAGCCAATAGGATGAGAGCAAGTGAAATTTTATTGGCTATTCAAATCAGCCAATATAATTTCACTTGCTCTCATGCTATTGGCTAATTTAAATAGCCAATAGGATTTGAGTAGCTTTCATCCTATTAGCTGATTTGAATTGGAAGAATTAAAATCAGCCAATAGGAATTCAAGGGACGCTATCTTTAATCGCGTACCTTGAATTCACTGTTCAGTGTATGGCGGAGATCGTACGAAGAGGATCCTCCACGCTCCATGGCTCCGCGGTCGCCGGTCGTCAGTTCCAGGGTCGCCAGTCTTCAGCTCCGCGATCTTCAATCTTCAGCACCGCTCTGCGCAGGATGTTCCTGGAAAAAGAAGAGGTTGCGCTTGGAAGAAGACTTCACCGCCGGACTTCAGGAACTGTGAGTACCAACCTGGGGGTTAGATTTAGGATTTTTTAAGGGTTTTTTGGGGGGATTTGTTTTATTTAGATTAGGGATGGGCAGAAAAAGAGCTAAATGCCCTTTTAAGGGCAATGCCCAAACAAATGCCCTTTTCAGGGCAATGGGTAGTTTAGGATTTTTAGTGTTAGGTTCTTTTATTTTGGGGGGTGGGGGGTTTAATGTTAGGTGGGACTTTGTATATTTTTTGTAAAAGGGCGAATTATCTTGGGGCAATGCCCTGCAAAAAGCCATTTTAAGGGATACTGGTAGTTTGTTATTAGAGTAGGGGGTGTTTTTATTTTGGGGGGTCTTTTTTATTTTAATAGGAATTAGGTTTAATTTTGTTAAATTTGGTAATTTGGTGTTAGGTTAGGGGTTGTTAGGTTAGTGTACTGTACTTAGTTATTTAAATAGTTATTTGCGTTGTGGGTTTTAGCGGTTTAAAGGGTTAATAAGTTAAATAGGTTTATTGCGATGTAGGGGTTTTGCGGTTCAGGGGTTAATAGGGTAAATAGGTTTATTGTGATGTTGGGGTTTTGCGGTTTAGGGGTTAATAGGGAAAATAGGTTTATTGCGATGTAGGGATTTTGCGGTTTAGGGGTTAATAGGAAAAATAGGTTTATTGCGATGTAGGGATTTTGCGGTTTAGGGGTTAATAGAGAAAATAGGTTTATTGCGATGTAGGGATTTTGCGGTTTAGGAGTTAATACTTTGTGTAGCTTCGCTGCATCAAGGTGAATTCTTTTGTCCTCGCGCTGCCAACATTCCATTGAGGATGCGTGCGCAACTTCAGACGGCGACGGACATTACAAACGCAATCATAGTATAGATATTTATGTGCTAATATGTGTATATACAGATATAAACACATAAATATATATGTATATATTCATAAACAGATTATATCCAAAGGTGAAGCGAACTGTAGCATTAAAAAATAGTCCACACAGAAAGTAAAACCCAAAGGTTTAATTCTTCATGTTAAAAACATTATGGATTAACCAGCACACATAAATAAAAAAGGTCAAACCCAGACGCGTTTCGATGCGCACTTGGTCACTGCATACCTGATGACCTGTCCACACCTTAGTATATTTAAAATATTTAAAGGTACAAGAACCTAAATTGTTACTTCGATATATATATATATGTATGCAAGGAAATTCAGTACGTGACTGAAAGAGAGTGTACATACATAGCACTCAACAAACCTATATTTCTTTCATGTAATTAGCAAGAGTCCATGAGCTAGTGACGTATGGGATATACATTCCTACCAGGAGGGGCAAAGTTTCCCAAACCTCAAAATGCCTATAAATACACCCCTCACCACACCCACAAATCAGTTTTACAAACTTTGCCTCCTATGGAGTTGGTGAAGTAAGTTTGTGCTAGATTCTACGTTGATATGCGCTCCGCAGCAGGTTGGAGCCCGGTTTTCTTTTCAGCGTGCAGTGAATGTCAGAGGGATGTGAGGAGAGTATTGCCTATTTGAATGCAGTGATCTCCTTCTACGGGGTCTATTTCATAGGTTCTCTGTTATCGGTCGTAGAGATTCATCTCTTACCTCCCTTTTCAGATCGACGATATACTCTTATATATACCATTTCCTCTACTGATTCTCGTTTCAGTACTGGTTTGGCTTTCTACTACATGTAGATGAGTGTCCTGGGGTAAGTAAGTCTTATTTTCTGTGACACTCTAAGCTATGGTTGGGCACTTTTATATAAAGTTCTAAATATATGTATTCAAACATTTATTTGCCTTGACTCAGGATGTTCAACGTTCCTTATTTCAGACAGTCAGTTTCATATTTGGGATAATGCATATGAATAAATCATTTTTTTCTTACCTTAAAAATTTGACTTTTCCCTGTGGGCTGTTAGGCTCGCGGGGGCTGAAAATGCTTAATTTTATTGCGTCATTCTTGGCGAGGACTTTTTTGGCGCAAAATTTTTTTTCTGTTTCCGGCGACACGTATGACGCCGGAAACAGAAAAAAAATTTTGCGCCAAAAAAGTCAGCGCCGGAAGTTGCATCATTTTTGACGTTCTTTTGCGCCAAAAGTGTCGGCGTTCCGGATGTGGCGTCATTTTTGGTGCCAAAAGCATTTAGGCGCCAAATAATGTGGGCGTCTTTTTTGGCGCTAAAAAAACAGAATTTATGTTTACCTGATAAATTTCTTTCTCCAACGGTGTGTCCGGTCCACGGCGTCATCCTTACTTGTGGGATATTCTCTTCCCCAACAGGAAATGGCAAAGAGCCCAGCAAAGCTGGTCACATGATCCCTCCTAGGCTCCGCCTACCCCAGTCATTCGACCGACGTTAAGGAGGAATAATAGCATAGGAGAAACCATATGGTACCGTGGTGACTGTAGTTAAAGAAAATAAATTATCAGACCTGATTAAAAAACCCGGGCGGGCCGTGGACCGGACACACCGTTGGAGAAAGAAATTTATCAGGTAAACATAAATTCTGTTTTCTCCAACATAGGTGTGTCCGGTCCACGGCGTCATCCTTACTTGTGGGAACCAATACCAAAGCTTTAGGACACGGATGAAGGGAGGGAGCAAATCAGGTCACCTAAATGGAAGGCACCACGGCTTGCAAAACCTTTCTCCCAAAAATAGCCTCAGAAGAAGCAAAAGTATCAAACTTGTAAAATTTGGTAAAAGTGTGCAGTGAAGACCAAGTCGCTGCCCTACATATCTGATCAACAGAAGCCTCGTTCTTGAAGGCCCATGTGGAAGCCACAGCCCTAGTGGAATGAGCTGTGATTCTTTCGGGAGGCTGCCGTCCGGCAGTCTCGTAAGCCAATCTGATGATGCTTTTAATCCAAAAAGAGAGAGAGGTGGAAGTTGCTTTTTGACCTCTCCTTTTACCTGAATAAACAACAAACAAGGAAGATGTTTGTCTAAAATCCTTTGTAGCATCTAAATAGAATTTTAGAGCGCGAACAACATCCAAATTGTGCAACAAGCGTTCCTTCTTTGAAACTGGTTTCGGACACAGAGAAGGTACGATAATCTCCTGGTTAATGTTTTTGTTAGAAACAACTTTTGGAAGAAAACCAGGTTTAGTACGTAAAACCACCTTATCTGCATGGAACACCAGATAAGGAGGAGAACACTGCAGAGCAGATAATTCTGAAACTCTTCTAGCAGAAGAAATTGCAACTAAAAACAAAACTTTCCAAGATAATAACTTAATATCAACGGAATGTAAGGGTTCAAACGGAACCCCCTGAAGAACTGAAAGAACTAAATTGAGACTCCAAGGAGGAGTCAAAGGTTTGTAAACAGGCTTGATTCTAACCAGAGCCTGAACAAAGGCTTGAACATCTGGCACAGCTGCCAGTTTTTTGTGAAGTAACACCGACAAGGCAGAAATCTGTCCCTTCAGGGAACTTGCCGATAATCCTTTTTCCAATCCTTCTTGAAGGAAGGATAGAATCCTAGGAATCTTAACCTTGTCCCAAGGGAATCCTTTAGATTCACACCAACAGATATATTTTTTCCAAATTTTGTGGTAAATCTTTCTAGTTACAGGCTTTCTGGCCTGAACAAGAGTATCGATAACAGAATCTGAGAAACCTCGCTTCGATAAAATCAAGCGTTCAATCTCCAAGCAGTCAGCTGGAGTGAAACCAGATTCGGATGTTCGAACGGACCCTGAACAAGAAGGTCTCGTCTCAAAGGTAGCTTCCAAGGTGGAGCCGATGACATATTCACCAGATCTGCATACCAAGTCCTGCGTGGCCACGCAGGAGCTATCAAGATCACCAACGCCCTCTCCTGATTGATCCTGGCTACCAGCCTGGGGATGAGAGGAAACGGCGGGAACACATAAGCTAGTTTGAAGGTCCAAGGTGCTACTAGTGCATCCACTAGAGCCGCCTTGGGATCCCTGGATCTGGACCCGTAGCAAGGAACTTTGAAGTTCTGACGAGAGGCCATCAGATCCATGTCTGGAATGCCCCATAGTTGAGTGACTTGGGCAAAGATTTCCGGATGGAGTTCCCACTCCCCCGGATGCAATGTCTGACGACTCAGAAAATCCGCTTCCCAATTTTCCACTCCCGGGATGTGGATAGCAGACAGGTGGCAGGAGTGAGACTCCGCCCATAGAACAATCTTGGTCACTTCTTCCATCGCTAGGGAACTCCTTGTTCCCCCCTGATGGTTGATGTACGCAACAGTCGTCATGTTGTCTGATTGAAACCGTATGAACTTGGTCCTCGCTAGCTGAGGCCAAGCCTTGAGAGCATTGAATATCGCTCTCAGTTCCAGAATATTTATCGGTAGAAGAGATTCTTCCCGAGACCAAAGACCCTGAGCTTTCAGGGATCCCCAGACCGCGCCCCAGCCCATCAGACTGGCGTCGGTCGTGACAATGACCCACTCTGGTCTGCGGAATGTCATCCCTCGTGACAGGTTGTCCAGGGACAGCCACCAACGGAGTGAGTCTCTGGTCCTCTGGTTTACTTGTATCTTTGGAGACAAGTCTGTATAGTCCCCATTCCACTGACTGAGCATGCACAGTTGTAATGGTCTTAGATGAATGCGCGCAAAAGGAACTATGTCCATTGCCGCTACCATCAACCCGATCACTTCCATGCACTGAGCTACGGAAGGAAGAGGAACGGAATGAAGAATTCGACAAGAGTCCAGAAGTTTTGTCTTTCTGGCCTCTGTTAGAAAAATCCTCATTTCTGAGGAGTCTATAATTGTTCCCAAGAAGGGAACCCTTGTTGACGGGGATAGAGAACTCTTTTCCACGTTCACTTTCCAGCCGTGAGATCTGAGAAAGGCCAGGACGATGTCCGTGTGAGCCTTTGCTCGAGGGAGGGACGACGCTTGAATCAGAATGTCGTCCAGGTAAGGTACTACTGCAATGCCCCTTGGTCTTAGCACCGCTAGAAGGGACCCTAGTACCTTTGTGAAAATCCTTGGAGCAGTGGCTAATCCGAAAGGAAGCGCCACGAACTGGTAATGTTTGTCCAGGAATGCAAACCTTAGGAACCGATGATGTTCCTTGTGGATAGGAATATGTAGATACGCATCCTTTAAATCCACCGTGGTCATGAATTGACCTTCCTGGATGGAAGGAAGGATAGTTCGAATGGTTTCCATCTTGAACGATGGGACCTTGAGAAATTTGTTTAAGATCTTGAGATCTAGGATTGGTCTGAACGTTCCCTCTTTTTTGGGAACTATGAACAGATTGGAGTAGAACCCCATCCCTTGTTCTCTCAATGGAACAGGATGAATCACTCCCATTTTTAACAGGTCTTCTACACAATGTAAGAACGCCTGTCTTTTTATGTGGTCTGAAGACAACTGAGACCTGTGGAACCTCCCCCTTGGGGGAAGTCCCTTGAATTCCAGAAGATAACCCTGGGAGACTATTTCTAGCGCCCAAGGATCCAGAACATCTCTTGCCCAAGCCTGAGCGAAGAGAGAGAGTCTGCCCCCCACCAGATCCGGTCCCGGATCGGGGGCCAATATTTCATGCTGTCTTGGTAGCAGTGGCAGGTTTCTTGGCCTGCTTTCCCTTGTTCCAGCCTTGCATTGGTCTCCAGGCTGGCTTGGCCTGAGAAGTATTACCCTCTTGCTTAGAGGACGTAGCACCTTGGGCTGGTCCGTTTTTACGAAAGGGACGAAAATTAGGTCTATTTTTTGCCTTGAAAGGCCGATCCTGAGGAAGGGCATGGCCCTTACCCCCAGTGATATCAGAGATAATCTCTTTCAAGTCAGGACCAAACAGCGTTTTCCCCTTGAAAGGAATGTTTAGTAGCTTGTTCTTGGAAGACGCATCAGCCGACCAAGATTTCAACCAAAGCGCTCTGCGCGCCACAATAGCAAACCCAGAATTCTTAGCCGCTAACTTAGCCAATTGCAAAGAGGCGTCTAGAGTGAAAGAATTAGCCAATTTGAGAGCATTGACTCTGTCCATAATCTCCTCATAAGGAGGCGAGTCACTATCGAGCACCTTAATCAGTTCATCAAACCAGAAATATGCGGCTGTAGTGACAGGGACAATGCATGAAATGGGTTGTAGAAGGTAACCCTGCTGAACAAACATCTTTTTAAGCAAACCTTCTAATTTTTTATCCATAGGATCTTTGAAAGCACAACTATCCTCTATGGGAATAGTGGTGCGTTTGTTTAAAGTAGAAACCGCTCCCTCGACCTTGGGGACTGACTGCCATAAGTCCTTTCTGGGGTCGACCATAGGAAACAATTTTTTAAATATGGGGGGAGGTACGAAAGGAATACCGGGCCTTTCCCATTCTTTATTAACAATGTCCGCCACCCGCTTGGGTATAGGAAAAGCTTCTGGGAGCCCCGGCACCTCTAGGAACTTGTCCATTTTACATAGTTTCTCTGGGATGACCAAATTTTCACAATCATCCAGAGTGGATAATACCTCCTTAAGCAAAATGCGGAGATGTTCCAATTTAAATTTAAAAGTAATCACATCAGATTCAGCCTGCTGAGAAATGTTCCCTAAATCAGTAATTTCTCCCTCAGACAAAACCTCCCTGGCCCCCTCAGATTGGGTTAGGGGCCCTTCAGAGATATTAATATCAGCGTCGTCATGCTCTTCAGTAACTAAAACAGAGCATCCACGCTTACGCTGACAAGGGTTCATTTTGGCTAAAATGTTTTTGACAGAATTATCCATTACAGCCGTTAATTGTTGCATAGTAAGGAGTATTGGCGCGCTAGATGTACTAGGGGTCTCCTGAGTGGGCAAGACTCGTGTAGACGAAGGAGGGAATGATGCAGTACCATGCTTACTCCCCTCACTTGAGGAATCATCTTGGGCATCATTGTCATTATCACATAAATCACATTTATTTAAATGAATAGGAATTCTGGCTTCCCCACATTCAGAACACAGTCTATCTGGTAGTTCAGACATGTTAAACAGGCATAAACTTGATAAGAAAGTACAAAAAACGTTTTGAAATAAAACCGTTACTGTCACTTTAAATTTTAAACTGAACACACTTTATTACTGCAATTGCGAAAAAACATGAAGGAATTGTTCAAAATTCACCAAACTTTCACCACAGTGTCTTAAAGCCTTGAAAATATTGCACACCAATTTTGGAAGCTTTAACCCTTAAAATAACGGAACCGGAGCCGTTTTAAGCTTTAACCCCTTTACAGTCCCTGGTATCTGCTTTGCTGAGACCCAACCAAACCCAAAGGGGAATACGATACCAAATGACGCCTTCAGAAGTCCTTTATAAGTATCAGAGCTCCTCTCACATGCGACTGCATGCCATGCCTCTCAAAAACAAGTGCGCAACACCGGCGCGAAAATGAGACTCTGCCTATGCTTTGGGAAAGCCCCTAAAGAATAAGGTGTCTAAAACAGTGCCTGCCGATATTATTATATCAAAATACCCAGAATAAATGATTCCTCAAGGCTAAAAAGTGTTAATATCAATCGATTTAGCCCAAAAAAGGTCTACAGTCTAAATAAGCCCTTGTGAAGCCCTTATTTACAATCGTAATAAACATGGCTTACCGGATCCCATAGGGAAAATGACAGCTTCCAGCATTACATCGTCTTGTTAGAATGTGTCATACCTCAAGCAGCAAAGGACTGCAAACTGTTCCCCCAACTGAAGTTAATTGCTCTCAACAGTCCTGTGTGGAACAGCCATGGATTTTAGTTACGGTTGCTAAAATCATTTTCCTCATACAAACAGAATTCTTCATCTCTTTTCTGTTTCTGAGTAAATAGTACGTACCAGCACTATTTGAAAATAACAAACTCTTGATTGAATAATGAAAAACTACAGTTAAACACTAAAAAACTCTAAGCCATCTCCGTGGAGATGTTGCCTGTACAACGGCAAAGAGAATGACTGGGGTAGGCGGAGCCTAGGAGGGATCATGTGACCAGCTTTGCTGGGCTCTTTGCCATTTCCTGTTGGGGAAGAGAATATCCCACAAGTAAGGATGACGCCGTGGACCGGACACACCTATGTTGGAGAAATATGGGCGTCACTATTGTCTCCACATTATTTAAGTCTCATTATTTTGTGCTTCTGGTTGCTAGAAGCTTATTCACTGGCATTTTTTTTCCCATTCCTGAAACTGTCATTTAAGGAATTTGATCAATTTTGCTTTATATGTTGTTTTTTCTATTACATATTGCAAGATGTCCCACGTTGAAGCTGAGTCAGAAGATACTTCTGGAAAATCGCTGCCTGGTGCTGGAGCTACCAAAGTTAAGTGTATCTGCTGTAAACTTTTGGTATCTGTTCCTCCAGCTGTTGTTTGTACTGTTTGTCATGACAAACTTGCTAATGCAGATAATATTTCCTTTAGTACTGTTACATTACCTGTTGCTGTTCCGTCAACATCTAATATTCAGAGTGTTCCTGATAACATAAGAGATTTTGTTTCTAAATCCATTAAGAAGGCTATGTCTGTTATTCCTCCTTCTAGTAAACGTAAAAAGTCTTTTAAAACTTCTCATTTTTCAGATGAATTTTTAAATGAACATCATCATTCTGATACTGATATTGGTTCTTCTGATTCAGAGGATTCTGTCTCAGAGGTTGATGCTGATAAATCTTCATATTTATTTAAAATTGAATTTATTTGTTCTTTACTTAAAGAAGTCCTAATTGCATTAGAAATTGAGGATTCTAGTCCTCTTGATACTAAATCTAAACGTTTAGATAAGGTTTTTAAATCTCCTGTAGTTATTCCAGAGGTATTTCCTGTCCCTGGTGCTATTTCTGAAGTAATTTCCAGGGAATGGAATAATTTGGGTAATTCTTTTACTCCTTCTAAACGTTTTAAGCAATTATATCCTGTGCCATCTGACAGATTAGAATTTTGGGACAAAATCCCTAAGGTTGATGGGGCTGTCTCTACTCTTGCTAAGCGTACTACTATTCCTACGGCAGATGGAACTTCCTTTAAGGATCCTTTAGATAGGAAAATTGAATCCTTTCTAAGAAAAGCTTACTTGTGTTCAGGTAATCTTCTTAGACCTGCTATATCTTTAGCGGATGTTGCTGCAGCTTCAACTTTTTGGTTAGAAGCTTTAGCGCAACAAGTAACAGATCATAATTCTCATAGCATTCTTCTTCTTCTACAACATGCTAATAATTTTATTTGTGATGCCATCTTTGATATCATTAGAGTTGATGTCAGGTATATGTCCCTAGCTATCTTAGCTAGAAGAGCTTTATGGCTTAAAACTTGGAATGCTGATATGTCTTCTAAGTCTACTCTGCTTTCCCTTTCTTTCCAGGGTAATAAATTATTTGGTTCTCAGTTGGATTCTATTATCTCAACTGTTACTGGAGGGAAAGGAACTTTTTTACCACAGGATAAAAATTCTAAAGGTAAATTTAGGTCTAATAATCATTTTCGTTCCTTTCGTCACAACAAGGAACAAAAGCCTGATCCTTTATCCTCAGGAGCGGTATCAGTTTGGAAACCATCTCCAGTCTGGAATAAATCCAAGCCTTTTAGAAAACCAAAGCCAGCTCCCAAGTCCACATGAAGGTGCGGCCCTCATTCCAGCTCAGCTGGTAGGGGGCAGATTACGTTTTTTCAAAGAAATTTGGTTCAATTCCGTTCACAATCTCTGGATTCAGAACATTGTTTCAGAAGGGTACAGAATTGGCTTCAAGATAAGGCCTCCTGCAAAGAGATTTTTTCTTTCCTGTGTCCCAGTAAACCTAGCGAAGGCTCAAGCATTTCTGAAATGTGTTTCAGATCTAGAGTTGGCTGGAGTAATTATGCCAGTTCCAGTTCTGGAACAGGGGCTGGGGTTTTATTCAAATCTCTTCATTGTACCAAAGAAGGAGAATTCCTTCAGACCAGTTCTGGATCTAAAAATATTGAATCGTTATGTAAGGATACCAACATTCAAGATGGTAACTATAAGGACTATCCTGCCTTTTGTTCAGCAAGAGCATTATATGTCCACAATAGATTTACAGGATGCATATCTGCATATTCCGATTCATCCAGATCACTTTCAGTTTCTGAGATTCTCTTTCCTAGACAAGCATTACCAGTTTGTGGCTCTACCGTTTGGCCTAGCTACAGCTCCAAGAATTTTTACAAAGGTTCTCGGTGCCCTTCTGTCTGTAATCAGAGAACAGGGTATTGTGGTATTTCCTTATTTGGACGATATCTTGGTACTTGCTCAGTCTTCACATTTAGCAGAATCTCATACGAATCGACTTGTGTTGTTTCTTCAAGATCATGGTTGGAGGATCAATTTACCAAAAAGTTCATTGATTCCTCAGACAAGGGTAACCTTTTTAGGTTTCCAGATAGATTCAGTGTCCATGACTCTGTCACTAACCGACAAGAGACGTCTAAAATTGATATCAGCTTGTCGAAACCTTCAGTCACAATCATTCCCTTCGGTAGCTTTATGCATGGAAATTCTAGGTCTTATGACTGCAGCATCGGACGCGATCCCCTTTGCTCGTTTTCACATGCGACCTCTTCAGCTCTGTATGCTGAACCAGTGGTGCAGGGATTACACAAAGATATCTCAATTAATATCTTTAACACCGATTGTACGACACTCTCTGATGTGGTGGACAGATCACCATCGTTTAGTTCAGGGGGCTTCTTTTGTTCTTCCGACCTGGACTGTAATTTCAACAGATGCAAGTCTGACAGGTTGGGGAGCTGTGTGGGGGTCTCTGACAGCACAAGGGGTTTGGGAATCTCAGGAGGTGAGATTACCAATCAATATTTTGGAACTCCGTGCAATTTTCAGAGCTCTTCAGTCATGGCCTCTTCTAAAGAGAGAATCGTTCATTTGTTTTCAGACAGACAATGTCACAACTGTGGCATACATCAATCATCAAGGAGGGACTCACAGTCCTCTGGCTATGAAGGAAGTATCTCGAATTCTGGTATGGGCGGAATCCAGCTCCTGTCTAGTTTCTGCGGTTCATATCCCAGGTATAGACAATTGGGAAGCGGATTATCTCAGCCGCCAAACGTTACATCCGGGCGAATGGTCTCTTCACCCAGAGGTATTTCTTCAGATTGTTCAAATGTGGGGACTTCCAGAAATAGATCTGATGGCCTCTCATCTAAACAAGAAACTTCCCAGGTATCTGTCCAGATCCAGGGATCCTCAAGCGGAAGCAGTGGATGCATTGTCACTTCCTTGGAAGTATCATCCTGCCTATATCTTTCCGCCTCTAGTTCTTCTTCCAAGAGTAATCTCCAAGATTCTGAAGGAATGCTCGTTTGTTCTGCTGGTAGCTCCGGCATGGCCTCACAGGTTTTGGTATGCGGATCTTGTCCGGATGGCCTCTTGCCAACCGTGGACTCTTCCGTTAAGACCAGACCTTTTGTCGCAAGGTCCTTTTTTCCATCAGGATCTCAAATCCTTAAATTTAAAGGTATGGAGATTGAACGCTTGATTCTTAGACAAAGAGGTTTCTCTGACTCTGTGATTAATACTATGTTACAGGCTCGTAAATCTGTATCTAGGGAGATATATTAGAGAGTCTGGAAGACTTATAATTCTTGGTGTCTTTCTCATCATTTTTCCTGGCATTCTTTTAGAATTCCAAGAATTTTACAGTTTCTTCAGGTTGGTTTGGATAAAGGTTTGTCTGCAAGTTCCTTGAAAGGACAAATCTCTGCTCTTTCTGTTCTTTTTCACAGAAAGATTGCTAATCTTCCTGATATTCATTGTTTTGTACAAGCTTTGGTTCGTATAAAACCTGTCATTAAGTCAATTTCTCCTCCTTGGAGTTTGAATTTGGTTCTGGGGGCTCTTCAAGCTCCTCCGTTTGAACCTATGCATTCATTGGACATCAAATTACTTTCTTGGAAAGTTTTGTTCCTTTTGGCCATCTCTTCTGCCAGACGAGTTTCTGAATTATCTGCTCTTTCTTGTGAGTCTCCTTTTCTGATTTTTCATCAGGATAAGGCGGTGTTGCGAACTTCTTTTAAATTTTTACCTAAGGTTGTGAATTCTAACAACATTAGTAGAGAAATTGTGGTTCCTTCATTGTGTCCTAATCCTAAGAATTCTAAGGAGAGATCATTGCATTCTTTGGATGTAGTTAGAGCTTTGAAATATTATGTTGAAGCTACTAAGAATTTCCGAAAGACTTCTAGTCTATTTGTTATCTTTTCCGGTTCTAGGAAAGGTCAGAAGGCCTCTGCCATTTCTTTGGCATCTTGGTTGAAATCTTTAATTCATCACGCTTATGTCGAGTCGGGTAAAACTCCGCCTCAAAGGATTACAGCTCATTCTACTAAGTCAGTTTCTACTTCCTGGGCGTTTAGGAATGATGCTTCGGTTGATCAGATTTGCAAAGCAGCAACTTGGTCTTCTTTGCATACTTTTACTAAATTCTACCATTTTGATGTGTTTTCTTCTTCTGAAGCTGTTTTTGGTAGAAAAGTACTTCAGGCAGCTGTTTCAGTTTGAATCTTCTGCTTATAATTTCAGTTTTTTCATTTAATCTTTATTTTGGGTGTGGATTATTTTTCAGCGGAATTGGCTGTCTTTATTTTATCCCTCCCTCTCTAGTGACTCTTGTGTGGAAAGATCCACATCTTGGGTAGTCATTATCCCATACGTCACTAGCTCATGGACTCTTGCTAATTACATGAAAGAAAACATAATTTATGTAAGAACTTACCTGATAAAATTCATTTCTTTCATATTAGCAAGAGTCCATGAGGCCCACCCTTTTTTGTGGTGGTTATGATTTTTTTGTATAAAGCACAATTATTCCAATTCCTTATTTTTTATGCTTTCGCACTTTTTTCTTATCACCCCACTTCTTGGCTATTCGTTAAACTGATTTGTGGGTGTGGTGAGGGGTGTATTTATAGGCATTTTGAGGTTTGGGAAACTTTGCCCCTCCTGGTAGGAATGTATATCCCATACGTCACTAGCTAATGGACTCTTGCTAATATGAAAGAAATGAATTTATCAGGTAAGTTCTTACATAAATTATGTTTTCAGTAACTTCACAAATTTCAACAGAAAGGAGAAATATAAGTGTGAATATCCGGTTTGAGTAGTGTAAAACGTAACTTTTATTAGCTGTAAAAAAATTAAAAAAGAAACAACATAACCATAAAGTTTAAAAACACAGTAGCGGAGGATCTAAATGGCATTAATTATCTGGTGGAGTATAGCGCAGTACCAATGGGACATATTCAGGTGCCAAAGTGCGTAACTGTATCTCTAAATGGGATCCAACTATCGGACTATATCAGGACAATGGTATGGATGTCCCCCTTGCAGACAGGGAATAATAAGACCGTATGATAAACCTAAATGGGTCTCTCAGTATACGTATACTCCTGTTTTTAAATTTTATGGTTATGTTGTTTTTTTAATTTTTTTACAACTAATAAAAGTTACGTTTTACACTACTCGAACCGGATATTCACACTTATATTTCTCCTTTCTGTTCAAATTTCTGAAGTTACTGAAATATAGGTTTGTTGAGTGCTATGTATGTACACTCTCTTTCAGTCACGTACTGAACTTCCTTGCATACTACTTCTGTTTAGTGTACAGCACCCGCCCAATACTACCTGAATATTTAGCTCCACACTAATGGTAAATAACATTGAAAGTACTAAAGGCAACAACCTTTGTAGTGCCATCGTTGTTCTCTCCTCTTTGTGTATATCCATGTATGTATGTGTGTGTGTGTGTGTGTATGTATATATATATATATATATATATATATATATATATATAGCACTACGTTAAAAATTTCTTGATTTTACATTGCACAAAAGGAATATTACGATAAGTAATATTTAAAGGGACAGTCTACACCAGAATTGTTATTTTTTAAAAAGATAGATAATCCCCTTTTTTTACCCATTCCCCAGTTTTGCACAACCAACACAGTTATATTTATATATTTTTTACCTCTGTGATTATCTTGTATCTAAGCCTCTGCAAACTGCCCCTTTATTTCAGTTCTTTTGACAGACTTGCAATTTAGCTAATCAGTGATAGCTCCCAGGTAACTTCATGTGCATGAGCACAGTGTTATCTATATGAAAAACATGAACTAACACCCTCTAGTGGTGAAAAACCTGTTAAAATGCATTCTTAAGAGGCGGCCTTCAAGGTCTAAGAAATTAGCATATGAACCTCCTAGGTTAAGCTTTCAACTTAGAATACCAAGAGAACAAAGCAAAATTGGTGATAAAAGTAAATTGGAAATTTGTTTAATATTACATGCCCTATCTGAATCATGAAAGTTTGTTTTGCACTAGACTGTCCCTTTAAAGGGACACTAAACTCCATTTTTTTCTTTAATGATTCAGATAGAGCATGCAATTTTAAGCAACTTTCTAATATACTCCTATTATCAATTTTTCATTGTTCTCTTGGAATCTATTTGAAAAACAGGAATGTAAGTTTAGGAGCCGGACCATTTTAGGTTCAGCAGCCTGGATAGGACTTGATTATTGGTGGCTACATTAAGCAAACCAATAAGCAAGCATAACCCAGGTTCTCAACCAAAAATGGGTCAGCTCTTAAAGGGACATGAAACCCCAAAAAATTATTTCATGATTCAGACAAAGCATACAATTTTAAACAAATTTCCAATTTACTTTTATTATTTAATTTGCTTCCTTCTCTTGAAAATCTTTACTAAAAGGTTTATCTAGGCAAGCTCAGGAACAGCAGAGAACCTAGGTTCTAGCTACTGATTGGTGGCTGCATATATATAAAGATTGTCATTGGCTCACCCATGTGTTCAGTTAGAAACCATTAGTGCATTGCTGCTCTTTCAAAAAATGATACCAAGATAATTAAACAAATTAGATAATAGAAGTAAATTAGAAAGTTGTTTAAAATTGTATGTTCTACCTAAATCATGAAAGAAAAACTTTGGGTTTCATGTCCCTTTAAGCTTTACATTCCTGCTTTTTAAATAAAGATAGCAAGTGAACAAAGACAAAATGATAATAGGAGTAAATTAGAAAGTTGTTAAAACTGCATGATCTATCTGAATCATGAAAGAAAATATTTGGGTTTAGTGTCCCTTTAAGTTCTATTATTTTAAACACTGACAGTATGAAGTCTACAAATGGTAATAATATTATTTTTTACATTGAAACTTGGATACATTGTATCCTAACGATTGTTTGTTACAAGTGATAACTATTATTATGAGTGTTATATATATTTAATTCTGAAAAGTTTTCTACATATTTCCTCATTTGCAGTACAGATATTGTTAATCAAATATTTACAAAAAACAAATGATTTTATATCTCTACTGAGAATACATTTATGATATTAACCTTTCGCCATCTTGTTTCAAAATTATAATTCATTATATTTTCATGATTTGTTCTAATTGTTAGATCTTCTATATATTCCTTATACGCTAATCAATTTATAGATTAGACACCATTGATACAACGCTAAAAATGACTTTGAAGACCTCATTGTGAGCAAGATACACTCCCTAGGGGGTCCCTTGGTACTACATTGAGTTATTATAAACATATCTAGATCGCTCCTCATATTGAGTCCCTGGGGACTACTAGTTTTTAATGAGAAATCCAAAATACTTGAGATGCAAGCCTTAGAAAGGCTCATATAACACTTAAAGGAACAAGAAACCTAAACATGTTTCTTTCATGATGCAGACTTAGAACACAATTTTAAACAACTTTCCAATGTAATTATATTATCTAATTTGTTTAATTATATTGGTATCCTTTGTTGAAGAAAGCAGCAATGCACTACTGGGAGCTCGATGAACACAGAGTAAGCCGATAATATGGAGGCCACCAACCAGCAGCTCCTGAGCCTACCTAGGTATCCTTTTTAACAAATGATACCAAGAGAACAAAACAAATTAGACAACAGAAGTAAATTAGAAAGTTGTTTAAAATCACATGCTCTATCTGAATCATGAAAGAACAGAATTGGGTTTCATATCCCTTTAAGTTGACAGGTTAAGAGCACCTACTGTAAGATGAGAACCATCAGAGCATAAGCTTTTTACTATTACAGATTTATTCTGATTTAATGATGCTAAAGTGCCCGGTGTTTAAAAATTTGATTAAAAACAGGGACACTTTAATTCATCAAAATTTACATTTCACTCCTGTTGAGAGAAAAAAAAAACTTACCTTTTAATCTTCACAGCAGCTCCAGCTTCCTCCGGTCGTTGCAAGCCATTTCTGACGTCAGAAATGATGGATAGGTCATCCTCCAATCACGGCTTCCCCCCCGGGGGAATCAGTGTCTGATTCAACACCGTGATTGGAGGAAGCCGGATTCCTCATTTTAGACCCAGGAAGAGGCTTTGCGACGGGCGGAGGAAGCTGGAGCTGCTGTGAAGATTAAAAGGTAAGGTTTTTTTTTTCTAAACAGGAGTGAAATATAAATTTTGATGAATTAAAGTGCCCCTGTTTTTAATCAAATTTTTAAAAACCGGGCACTTTAGCATTAAAATTGACATTCACTTTAAGTATCACCTCTAACAACAAGCTACAAGTGTATATAACGTTACTTTCTAATAGCACCTGTTGTCTCAGGTACAAGTAAATCAGATATGTGAGTAAAATCAGACGACAAGTTGTGCCAACCTCAGGAAGTCAGAAGCACCCCCCGTTACATGCCTAACCCTAAAGTACACGTCTATACCATCATATAAGTATCTGATCAACATGTAAAATGATTAGAATGCAAAGGGAAAGAAAATATAAAGTTGTCTTTTCAGCCCACCAAGTGATTACTGGGGGCAAGCTCTTTGGGTCTGTGCATTCCTTATTGGTGAGACAAAACAATTCTAGTAAAAATAAACAGAACTAAAAAGTAAAACAAATATTCTTCTCTTGCCATTAAAGGGACATGAAACCCAAACCTTTTCTTTCATTATTCAGATACAGAATGTGATTTAAAACAACGTTTGAATTAACTTCAATTATACATTTTTCTTTGTTCTCTTGCTATCTTTTGTTGCAGAGCCAGCCCATTTCTGGAGCCTTATATGGCAGCAGTTTTGTAAGAATGTTATCCATTTTCAAGAGCACAAGAGGGCAGCACTATTTCATGCCATGCAGGGCTACTGATGCCTACCTAGGTATCTCTTCAACACAGAATATCATGAGAATGAAGAAAATTTGATAACAGAAGCAAATTGGAAACTTTTCTTAAATTGCACGCTCTGTCTGAATTACTGGGTTTCATATCCCTTTAAGGTTGGTGGCAATAACTAAACACCTGAAAAGACCAATCTGATCCATTGCTTTCCCTATTTGATGGCGTTGCCTAACATGAAAGATCGCTACAACTGTTTCATGAACACATGTAAAATAAAGTTGATTAATTAAAAGATATAGATTATACTAGACTGAGTTCTCCACTTGAGAAACAGCAGAATGTGCAAAATCAGCCTACCAGCAGAGGAGGGCACGGCACTAGGAATGAATCACAATATTTATAGTTTAGACTTTCCATGCTTTTCTCTTAACAACAAATCCTGGGTTATCATTCAAAAAAATTCTGGAAGATTTAAAAAAAAAAAGTCCATTCCAGTATATTTCTTTAGTAATTCTTGAAATGTGCAAAAGAAGTTAAAAAAAAAAAAAAAAAAGTCGTCAACCTACGTTCTTTATAAAATTAAAAATAACGGCAACCTCATCATTTGTGGTTTTAATTACAGCTCCAGCCTGTGTGCCAGAAACCATAGTCCAGCTGTATTATTTATCGAGGGAAGTGAAGTGCGAAACCGCAGATTCACACTATATGGCCCATTGGTCAGAGTGAAAGGACTTGGAAGAGGCATTGGTGCTGTGGGTGAATTGTAGAAACGTGCCCAGATATCTGAGGACTTCATTCACTGGTAACAAAAGGCTAAACTTCTATCTTATTGTGCAAGGAGAGAGGAGAGGGGAGTAGAAATATCTTACTTTGTCACTGCTCATTCACTTTATTGACACAAACCCTCCAAAAGAACTTTTCTTTAAGGAAGTTATTGGCGAACACCAGTTACACACATTGACTGAGCAGACTGGACACTAACTGGGCATGACTTTGGGGTTTTTGTCACGTGTCTTAGCCTTTCTTTCCACATTCTTAGCACGGCGGCATTTCAGTACGTCAGTACAGATTTTGCCAAACTAAGCTCTGTAAAAACAGAATTTATGTTTACCTGATAAATTTCTTTCTCCAACGGTGTGTCCGGTCCACGGCGTCATCCTTACTTGTGGGATATTCTCTTCCCCAACAGGAAATGGCAAAGAGCCCAGCAAAGCTGGTCACATGATCCCTCCTAGGCTCCGCCTACCCCAGTCATTCGACCGACGTTAAGGAGGAATATTTGCATAGGAGAAACCATATGGTACCGTGGTGACTGTAGTTAAAGAAAATAAATTATCAGACCTGATTAAAAAACCAGGGCGGGCCGTGGACCGGACACACCGTTGGAGAAAGAAATTTATCAGGTAAACATAAATTCTGTTTTCTCCAACATAGGTGTGTCCGGTCCACGGCGTCATCCTTACTTGTGGGAACCAATACCAAAGCTTTAGGACACGGATGAAGGGAGGGAGCAAATCAGGTCACCTAAATGGAAGGCACCACGGCTTGCAAAACCTTTCTCCCAAAAATAGCCTCAGAAGAAGCAAAAGTATCAAACTTGTAAAATTTGGTAAAAGTGTGCAGTGAAGACCAAGTCGCTGCCCTACATATCTGATCAACAGAAGCCTCGTTCTTGAAGGCCCATGTGGAAGCCACAGCCCTAGTGGAATGAGCTGTGATTCTTTCGGGAGGCTGCCGTCCGGCAGTCTCGTAAGCCAATCTGATGATGCTTTTAATCCAAAAAGAGAGAGAGGTAGAAGTTGCTTTTTGACCTCTCCTTTTACCTGAATAAACAACAAACAAGGAAGATGTTTGTCTAAAATCCTTTGTAGCATCTAAATAGAATTTTAGAGCGCGAACAACATCCAAATTGTGCAACAAACGTTCCTTCTTTGAAACTGGTTTCGGACACAGAGAAGGTACGATAATCTCCTGGTTAATGTTTTTGTTAGAAACAACTTTTGGAAGAAAACCAGGTTTAGTACGTAAAACCACCTTATCTGCATGGAACACCAGATAAGGAGGAGAACACTGCAGAGCAGATAATTCTGAAACTCTTCTAGCAGAAGAAATTGCAACTAAAAACAAAACTTTCCAAGATAATAACTTAATATCAACGGAATGTAAGGGTTCAAACGGAACCCCCTGAAGAACTGAAAGAACTAAATTGAGACTCCAAGGAGGAGTCAAAGGTTTGTAAACAGGCTTGATTCTAACCAGAGCCTGAACAAAGGCTTGAACATCTGGCACAGCTGCCAGCTTTTTGTGAAGTAACACCGACAAGGCAGAACTCTGTCCTTTCAGGGAACTGCCGATAATCCTTTTTCCAATCCTTCTTGAAGGAAGGATAGAATCCTAGGAATCTTAACCTTGTCCCAAGGGAATCCTTTAGATTCACACCAACAGATATATTTTTTCCAAATTTTGTGGTAAATCTTTCTAGTTACAGGCTTTCTGGCCTGAACAAGAGTATCGATAACAGAATCTGAGAAACCTCGCTTCGATAAAATCAAGCGTTCAATCTCCAAGCAGTCAGCTGGAGTGAAACCAGATTCGGATGTTCGAACGGACCCTGAACAAGAAGGTCTCGTCTCAAAGGTAGCTTCCAAGGTGGAGCCGATGACATATTCACCAGATCTGCATACCAAGTCCTGCGTGGCCACGCAGGAGCTATCAAGATCACCGACGCCCTCTCCTGATTGATCCTGGCTACCAGCCTGGGGATGAGAGGAAACGGCGGGAACACATAAGCTAGTTTGAAGGTCCAAGGTGCTACTAGTGCATCCACTAGAGCCGCCTTGGGATCCCTGGATCTGGACCCGTAGGAGGGAACTTTGAAGTTCTGACGAGAGGCCATTAGATCCATGTCTGGAATGCCCCACAGCTGAGTGACTTGGGCAAAGATTTCCGGATGGAGTTCCCACTCCCCCGGATGCAATGTCTGACGACTCAGAAAATCCGCTTCCCAATTTTCCACTCCCGGGATGTGGATAGCAGACAGGTGGCAGGAGTGAGACTCCGCCCATAGAATAATCTTGGTCACTTCTTCCATCGCTAGGGAACTCCTTGTTCCCCCCTGATGGTTGATGTACGCAACAGTCGTCATGTTGTCTGATTGAAACCTTATGAACTTGGTCCTCGCTAGCTGAGGCCAAGCCTTGAGAGCATTGAATATCGCTCTCAGTTCCAGAATATTTATCGGTAGAAGAGATTCTTCCCGAGACCAAAGACCCTGAGCTTTCAGGGATCCCCAGACCGCGCCCCAGCCCATCAGACTGGCGTCGGTCGTGACAATGACCCACTCTGGTCTGCGGAATGTCATCCCTTGTGACAGGTTGTCCAGGGACAGCCACCAACGGAGTGAGTCTCTGGTCCTCTGATTTACTTGTATCTTTGGAGACAAGTCTGTATAGTCCCCATTCCACTGACTGAGCATGCACAGTTGTAATGGTCTTAGATGAATGCGCGCAAAAGGAACTATGTCCATTGCCGCTACCATCAACCCGATCACTTCCATGCACTGAGCTACGGAAGGAAGAGGAACGGAATGAAGTATCCGACAAGAGTCCAGAAGTTTTGTTTTTCTGGCCTCTGTTAGAAAAATCCTCATTTCTGAGGAGTCTATAATTGTTCCCAAGAAGGGAACCCTTGTTGACGGGGATAGTGAACTCTTTTCCACGTTCACTTTCCAGCCGTGAGATCTGAGAAAGGCCAGGACGATGTCCGTGTGAGCCTTTGCTCGAGGGAGGGACGACGCTTGAATCAGAATGTCGTCCAGGTAAGGTACTACTGCAATGCCCCTTGGTCTTAGCACCGCTAGAAGGGACCCTAGTACCTTTGTGAAAATCCTTGGAGCAGTGGCTAATCCGAAAGGAAGCGCCACAAACTGGTAATGTTTGTCCAGGAATGCAAACCTTAGGAACCGATGATGTTCCTCGTGGATAGGAATATGTAGATACGCATCCTTTAAATCCACCGTGGTCATGAATTGACCTTCCTGGATGGAAGGAAGGATAGTTCGAATGGTTTCCATCTTGAACGATGGGACCTTGAGAAATTTGTTTAAGATCTTGAGATCTAAGATTGGTCTGAACGTTCCCTCTTTTTTGGGAACTATGAACAGATTGGAGTAGAACCCCATCCCTTGTTCTCTTAATGGAACAGGATGAATCACTCCCATTTTTAACAGGTCTTCTACACAATGTAAGAACGCCTGTCTTTTTATGTGGTCTGAAGACAACTGAGACCTGTGGAACCTTCCCCTTGGGGGAAGTCCCTTGAATTCCAGAAGATAACCCTGGGAGACTATTTCTAGCGCCCAAGGATCCAGAACATCTCTTGCCCAAGCCTGAGCGAAGAGAGAGAGTCTGCCCCCCACCAGATCCGGTCCCGGATCGGGGGCCAATATTTCATGCTGTCTTGGTAGCAGTGGCAGGTTTCTTGGCCTGCTTTCCCTTGTTCCAGCCTTGCATTGGTCTCCAAGCTGGCTTGGCTTGAGAAGTATTACCCTCTTGCTTAGAGGACGTAGCACTTTGGGCTGGTCCGTTTTTACGAAAGGGACGAAAATTAGGTCTATTTTTTGCCTTGAAAGGCCGATCCTGAGGAAGGGCGTGGCCCTTACCCCCAGTGATATCAGAGATAATCTCTTTCAAGTCAGGGCCAAACAGCGTTTTCCCCTTGAAAGGAATGTTTAGTAGCTTGTTCTTGGAAGACGCATCAGCCGACCAAGATTTCAACCAAAGCGCTCTGCGCGCCACAATAGCAAACCCAGAATTCTTAGCCGCTAACCTAGCCAATTGCAAAGTGGCGTCTAGAGTGAAAGAATTAGCCAATTTGAGAGCATTGATTCTGTCCATAATCTCCTCATAAGGAGGAGAATCACTATCGAGCACCTTTATCAGTTCATCAAACCAGAAATATGCGGCTGTAGTGACAGGGACAATGCATGAAATGGGTTGTAGAAGGTAACCCTGCTGAACAAACATCTTTTTAAGCAAACCTTCTAATTTTTTATCCATAGGATCTTTGAAAGCACAACTATCCTCTATGGGTATAGTGGTGCGTTTGTTTAAAGTAGAAACCGCTCCCTCGACCTTGGGGACTGACTGCCATAAGTCCTTTCTGGGGTCGACCATAGGAAACAATTTTTTAAATATGGGGGGAGGGACGAAAGGAATACCGGGCCTTTCCCATTCTTTATTAACAATGTCCGCCACCCGCTTGGGTATAGGAAAAGCTTCTGGGAGCCCCGGCACCTCTAGGAACTTGTCCATTTTACATAGTTTCTCTGGGATGACCAACTTTTCACAATCATCCAGAGTGGATAATACCTCCTTAAGCAAAATGCGGAGATGTTCCAACTTAAATTTAAATGTAATCACATCAGATTCAGCCTGATGAGAAATGTTCCCTGAATCAGTAATTTCTCCCTCAGACAAAACCTCCCTGGCCCCCTCAGATTGGGTTAGGGGCCCTTCAGAGATATTAATATCAGCGTCGTCATGCTCTTCAGTAACTAAAACAGAGCAGCCACGCTTACGCTGACAAGGGTTCATTTTGGCTAAAATGTTTTTGACAGAATTATCCATTACAGCCGTTAATTGTTGCATAGTAAGGAGTATTGGCGCGCTAGATGTACTAGGGGTCTCCTGAGTGGGCAAGACTCGTGTAGACGAAGGAGGGAATGATGCAGTACCATGCTTACTCCCCTCACTTGAGGAATCATCTTGGGCATCATTGTCATTATCACATAAATCACATTTATTTAAATGAATAGGAATTCTGGCTTCCCCACATTCAGAACACAGTCTATCTGGTAGTTCAGACATGTTAAACAGGCATAAACTTGATAAGAAAGTACAAAAAACGTTTTAAAATAAAACCGTTACTGTCACTTTAAATTTTAAACTGAACACACTTTATTACTGCAATTGCGAAAAAACATGAAGGAATTGTTCAAAATTCACCAAATTTTCACCACAGTGTCTTAAAGCCTTAAAAATATTGCACACCAAATTTGGAAGCTTTAACCCTTAAAATAACGGAACCGGAGCCGTTTTAAGCTTTAACCCCTTTACAGTCCCTGGTATCTGCTTTGCTGAGACCCAACCAAACCCAAAGGGGAATACGATACCAATGACGCCTTCAGAAAGTCTTTTCTAAGTATCAGAGCTCCTCTCACATGCGACTGCATGCCATGCCTCTCAAAAACAAGTGCGCCACACCGGCGCGAAAATGAGACTCTGCTTATGCTTTGGGAAAGCCCCTAAGAAATAAGGTGTCTAATACAGTGCCTGCCGATATTATTATATCAAAATACCCAGATAAAATGATTCCTCAAGGCTAAATATGTGTTAATAATGAATCGATTTAGCCCAGAAAAGTCTACAGTCTAAATAAGCCCTTGTGAAGCCCTTATTTACGATCGTAATAAACATGGCTTACCGGATCCCATAGGGAAAATGACAGCTTCCAGCATTACATCGTCTTGTTAGAATGTGTCATACCTCAAGCAGCAAGAGACTGCACACTGTTCCCCCAACTGAAGTTAATTGCTCTCAACAGTCCTGTGTGGAACAGCCATGGATTTTAGTTACGGTTGCTAAAATCATTTTCCTCATACAAACAGAAATCTTCATCTCTTTTCTGTTTCTGAGTAAATAGTACATACCAGCACTATTTCAAAATAACAAACTCTTGATTGAATAATAAAAAACTACAGTTAAACACTAAAAAACTCTAAGCCATCTCCGTGGAGATGTTGCCTGTACAACGGCAAAGAGAATGACTGGGGTAGGCGGAGCCTAGGAGGGATCATGTGACCAGCTTTGCTGGGCTCTTTGCCATTTCCTGTTGGGGAAGAGAATATCCCACAAGTAAGGATGACGCCGTGGACCGGACACACCTATGTTGGAGAAATTATATACATAATTTGTTGGAATCTTTCACTAGACTATGGCATTGTTTTCAGAAACATTTATGAGTAACGCTTACTAGTTTCCTTTAAAATTAACTTCATAATTAGAGATTAATTGGAAAAAGATACAAAAGCTATTAGGTACTAATATTATCAACTGAGCAAAATAACAAAATGTATGCTTACCTGATCAATTTCTTTCTTTCCGGATATGGAGAGTCCACAACATCATTCAATTACTAGTGGGAATACAACTCCTGGCCAGCAAGAGGAGGCAAAGAACACCACAGCAAAGCTGTCAAGTGTTACTCCCCTACCCATAATCCCCAGTCATTTGACCGAAGGGAAATGGAAAAGGAATAACACAAAGGTGTAGAGGTGCCTGAGGTTTAGTCAAATATAACTGTCTTAATAAAGGGTGGGGTTGTGGACTCTCCATATCCGGAAAGAAATAAATTGATCAGGTAAGCATAAATTTAGTTTTTTTTCCTAAAATATGGAGAGTCCACAACGTCATTCAATTACTAGTGGGAACCAATACCCAAGCTAGAGGACACAGAATAAACAGGGAGGGAGAACAAAACAGGCAGAACGAAACAGAAGGCACCACCACTTAAAGAACCTTTCTCCCAAAAGAGGCCTCAGCCGAGGCAAAAGTATCAAATTTGGAAAAACATAATTTATGTAAGAACTTACCTGATAAATTAATTTCTTTCATGATGGCAAGAGTCCATGAACTAGTGATGTGTGGGATATATATTCTTACCAGAAGGGGGCAAAGTTTACCAAACCTCAAATGCCTATAAATACACCTCCCACCACACATATACTTCAGTTTAACGTATAGCCAAGTAGTGAGGTGTAAAAAGGAATAAAAAAGCATACAAAAAAGAGGAACTGGAAAATAATATTGTATTTTTATACGTTAAAAATATAACCACCAAAAACAGGGTGGGCGATAATATTAAAAGATAGAACAGCGCCTAGATTTGTTTACTTGCTACACTATAAAAGGACTCCCTAATAAGGTCCTAGAAAGTTTAGACAATGCGAAAGGATTATAGGAGCGCCTAAAAGGCTAAAGTAAACTCCAGGTTTCTTAATCAATAACACCAATATTCTAAGGTGTGTAAAGAACTGAGATATAATCAAATGAGTACTAAAATGGATAAAAACTTCTTTAATAACAAAATCAGATTTTTAAAATATACAGTGTAAGATCAATGAATCTTTGAGTTAGCTGGATACTAACCAAATTCCAGCAATATCACAGAACTAGAACTATGTCTCACTATGATAAACCAGATATGTCTGGTAGTGGAAATTAAACCACAATATCAATTCTATTACTCAAATATGATGGAGTGTATACAAAAAACAGATCACACTGGGAACAGTGTAAGCCCCAATTTAGTGGGTCTGGAAATTAATATCAAGCTGGCCAATGTGGTCGTCCAAAAATGTGGAAGCGGACCAAAAAACCGACAAGAATGAAATGAAAGGGATATTCAATTTAAGTAACACTGTCTTACAACCAGAAGAAAAAGAGGTCTTGAAATTGGGTCTTTCGTATGCTCCATCTAGGGGACTTAACAAATTTCAAACATACCTCAATACTAAAGAATTTGTACGCAAATTAACTCTGAAAAACATAATTTATGTAAGAACTTACCTGATAAATGGGGCAAAGTTTCCCAAACCTCAAAATGCCTATAAATACACCCCTCACCACACCCACAATTCAGTTTAACGAATAGCCAAGAAGTGGGGTGATAAAAAAGTGCGAAAGCATATAAAATAAGGAATTGGAATAATTGTGCTTTATACAAAATCATAACCACCACAAAAAAAGGGCGGGCCTCATGGACTCTTGCTAATATGAAAGAAATGAATTTATCAGGTAAGTTCTTACATAAATTATGTTTTCTTTCATGTAATTAGCAAGAGTCCATGAGCTAGTGACGTATGGGATAATGACTACCCAAGAAGTGGATCTTTCCACACAAGAGTCACTAGAGAGGGAGGGATAAAATAAAGACAGCCAATTCCTGCTGAAAATAATCCACACCCAAAATAAAGTTTAACGAAAAACATAAGCAGAAGATTCAAACTGAAACCGCTGCCTGAAGTACTTTTCTACCAAAAACTGCTTCAGAAGAAGAAAATACATCAAAATGGTAGAATTTAGTAAAAGTATGCAAAGAGGACCAAGTTGCTGCTTTGCAGATCTGGTCAACCGAAGCTTCATTCCTAAACGCCCAGGAAGTAGAAACTGACCTAGTAGAATGAGCTGTAATTCTCTGAGGCGGAGTTTTACCCGACTCAACATAGGCAAGATGAATTAAAGATTTCAACCAAGATGCCAAAGAAATGGCAGAAGCTTTCTGGCCTTTTCTAGAACCGGAAAAGATAACAAATAGACTAGAAGTCTTACGAAAAGATTTCGTAGCTTCAACATAATATTTCAAAGCTCTAACAACATCCAAAGAATGCAACGATTTCTCCTTAGAATTCTTAGGATTAGGACATAATGAAGGAACCACAATTTCTCTACTAATGTTGTTGGAATTCACAACTTTAGGTAAAAATTCAAAAGAAGTTCGCAACACAGCCTTATCCTGATGAAAAATCAGAAAAGGAGACTCACAAGAAAGAGCAGATAATTCAGAAACTCTTCTGGCAGAAGAGATGGCCAAAAGGAACAAAACTTTCCAAGAAAGTAATTTAATGTCCAATGAATGCATAGGTTCAAACGGATGAGCTTGAAGAGCTCCCAGAACCAAATTCAAACTCCAAGGAGGAGAAATTGACTTAATGACAGGTTTTATACGAACCAAAGCTTGTACAAAACAATGAATATCAGGAAGAATAGCAATCTTTCTGTGAAAAAGAACAGAAAGATCAGAGATTTGTCCTTTCAAAGAACTTGCGGACAAACCCTTATCTAAACCATCCTGAAGGAACTGTAAAATTCTCGGTATTCTAAAAGAATGCCAGGAAAAATGATGAGAAAGACACCAAGAAATATAAGTCTTCCAGACTCTATAATATATCTCTCGAGATACAGATTTACGAGCCTGTAACATAGTATTAATCACAGAGTCAGAGAAACCTCTTTGACCAAGAATCAAGCGTTCAATCTCCATACCTTTAAATTTAAGGATTTCAGATCCTGATGGAAAAAAGGACCTTGTGACAGAAGGTCTGGTCTTAACGGAAGAGTCCACGGTTGGCAAGAGGCCATCCGGACAAGATCCGCATACCAAAACCTGTGAGGCCATGCCGGAGCTACCAGCAGAACAAACGAGCATTCCTTCAGAATCTTGGAGATTACTCTTGGAAGAAGAACTAGAGGCGGAAAGATATAGGCAGGATGATACTTCCAAGGAAGTGATAATGCATCCACTGCCTCCGCCTGAGGATCCCGGGATCTGGACAGATACCTGGGAAGTTTCTTGTTTAGATGGGACGCCATCAGATCTATTTCTGGAAGTTCCCACATTTGAACAATCTGAAGAAATACATCTGGGTGAAGAGACCATTCGCCCGGATGCAACGTTTGGCGACTGAGATAATCTGCTTCCCAATTGTCTATACCTGGGATATGAACCGCAGAGATTAGACAGGAGCTGGATTCCGCCCAAACCAAAATTCGAGATACTTCTTTCATAGTCAGAGGACTGTGAGTCCCTCCTTGATGATTGATGTATGCCACAGTTGTGACATTGTCTGTCTGAAAACAAATGAACGATTCTCTCTTCAGAAGAGGCCAAAACTGAAGAGCTCTGAAAATTGCACGGAGCTCCAAAATATTGATCGGTAATCTCACCTCCTGAGATTCCCAAACTCCTTGTGCCGTCAGAGATCCCCACACAGCTCCCCAACCTGTGAGACTTGCATCTGTTGAAATTACAGTCCAGGTCGGAAGCACAAAAGAAGCCCCCTGAATTAAACGATGGTGATCTGTCCACCATGTTAGAGAGTGTCGAACAATCGGTTTTAAAGATATTAATTGAGATATCTTCGTGTAATCCTTGCACCATTGCTTCAGCATACAGAGCTGAAGAGGTCGCATGTGAAAACGAGCAAAGGGGATCGCGTCCGATGCAGCAGTCATAAGACCTAGAATTTCCATGCATAAGGCTACCGAAGGGAATGATTGTGACTGAAGGTTTCGACAAGCTGTAATCAACTTTAGACGTCTCTTGTCTGTTAAAGACAGAGTCATGGACACTGAATCCATCTGGAAACCCAGAAAGGTTACCCTTGTCTGAGGAATCAAAGAACTTTTTGGTAAATTGATCCTCCAACCATGATCTTGAAGAAACAACACAAGTCGATTCGTATGAGATTCTGCTAAATGTAAAGACTGAGCAAGTACCAAGATATCGTCCAAATAAGGAAATACCACAATACCCTGTTCTCTGATTACAGACAGCAGGGCACCGAGAACCTTTGTAAAAATTCTTGGAGCTGTAGCTAGGCCAAACGGCAGAGCCACAAACTGGTAATGCTTGTCCAGAAACGAGAATCTCAGGAACTGATAATGATCTGGATGAATCGGAATATGTAGATATGCATCCTGTAAATCTATATTCGCCCGGATGCAAGATACACTTAGCTTTGGTAGATTCAGCACTTGACAGCGATTTTCCTGTAGTATCTTCTGACTCAGATGCAACGTGAGACATCTTGCAATATGTAAGAGAAAAAACAACATATATATAAAGCAAAATTGATCAAATTCCTTAAATGACAGTTTCAGGAATGGGAAAAAATGCCAAAGAACAAGCTTCTAGCAACCAGAAGCAATAAAAAATGAGACTTAAATAATGTGGAGACAAAAGTGACGCCCATATTTTTTCGCGCCAAATAAGACGCCCACATTATTTGGCGCCTAAATGCTTTTTTGGCGCCAAAAATGACGCCACATCCGGAACGCCGACATTTTTGGAGCAAAATAACGTCAAAAAATGACGCAACTTCCGGCGACACGTATGACGCCGGAAACGGAAATAGAATTTTTGCGCCAAAAAAGTCCGCGCCAAAAATGACGCAATAAAATGAAGCATTTTCAGCCCCCGTGAGCCTAACAGCCCACAGGGAAAAAGTCAAATTTTAAGGTAAGAAAAAATGTTAAATTAAAATGCATTATCCCAAATATGAAACTGACTGTCTGAAAATAAGGAAAGTTGAACATTCTGAGTCAAGGCAAATAAATGTTTGAATACATATATTTAGAACTTTATAAACAAAGTGCCCAACCATAGCTAGGAGTGTCACAGAAAATAAGACTTACTTACCCCAGGACACTCATCTACATATAGTAGATAGCCAAACCAGTACTGAAACGAGAATCAGTAGAGGTAATGGTATATATAAGAGTATATCGTCGATCTGAAAAGGGAGGTAAGAGATGAATCTCTACGACCGATAACAGAGAACCTATGAAATAGACCCCGTAGAAGGAGATCACTGCATTCAAATAGGCAATACTCTCCTCACATCCCTCTGACATTCACTGCACGCTGAGAGGAAAACCGGGCTCCAACTTGCTGCGGAGCGCATATCAACGTAGAATCTAGCACAAACTTACTTCACCACCTCCATCGGAGGCAAAGTTTGTAAAACTGAATTGTGGGTGTGGTGAGGGGTGTATTTATAGGCATTTTGAGGTTTGGGAAACTTTGCCCCTCCTGGTAGGAATGTATATCCCATACGTCACTAGCTCATGGACTCTTGCTAATTACATGAAAGAAAGATACTTTTTGAGGTCCCCATTGGAGAACAATTTGACATCCCCATCAAGACCTTCTGATGAAGATCAGTTCATACACTCAGACCTCCGTCCAAAATCACGCTTCTATCCAACTCACTGCAAAGGTCCGGCCATCGAAACTTTCGAAACCATGGTTTGTAACGATATCAAGAAACTTTCATCTAAGAAGGTACATAAAATGAACCTTAATACCAGACAAAGAAATGTCATATCGAAATTGGAACATAATAACAATATCGTCATCAAATCAGCGGATAAGGGCGGAGGGATAGTGATATTAAATAAAGCCGACTATCTAAGGGAATCCAGGAGGATTTTGGATGATAAAAATACATACGAAGTATTGAGAAGTGACCCGACCGATGAATACAAGAATATTCTGGATTCTCTCATCACAGAAGCCAATAACATGGGCATTCTTAATGATAAAGAAGCGAATTATCTTACCAAAAAATACCCCAAGATTCCAGTGTTCTATTATTTGCCCAAAATTCATAAAAGTTTGGTCAGCCCACCTGGGCGACCAATAATATCGGGCATTGATTCCCTTTCCAGCAACTTATCAGAGTATATAGATAAGACATTACAACCGTACGTCAGATCGCTACCATCTTACCTGAGGGACTCCACTGAAGTTCTGAATCTACTGAAAGGCATTAAGTGGGATGAAAATTTCATCATGGCTACAAGTGATGTAACATCACTCTATACCTCGATCCCCCATGAGAAAGGTCTTGAATCTATCAGTTATTATTTGAATAAGGATGAAAATATGCCCGAGCCCCAAAGTAGGTTCATATTAGATGGTATCAATTACATCCTCAAACATAACTACTTTCACTTCGATAAGAGATTTTATCGGCAGATCTGTGGACCAGCCATGGGGACCAGATTCGCGCCAAGTTATGCCAACCTTCATATGGGAAAGTGGGAAACCATATTCTGGGAATCCTGCCCAGCTAGCGCGGATCTGGTCCTCTATAAACGGTACATAGATGACCTCCTAATTATATGGAGAGGTAGTGAAAATGACCTGAAACACACATTAGAGGTCATGAATTTGAATGAATTGAACCTTAAATTTACGAACCACATAAGTAAGAACTCCATAACCTTCCTTGACTTAAACATCCAGGTTATCAACGGGAAAATAGAAACATCTACCCACTTCAAAGAAGTGGACTCTAACAACTATATCCATCAGACCAGCTGCCATCATAAAAAATGGATTAATAACATCCCGAAGGGACAGCTAATGAGAATAAGAAAAAACTGCTCAAGCGAAGAAATGTGGATGGAACAATCGATGGTACTAAAGAACAGGTTTTTGGAAAGGGGCTATGATGAATGCCTTATTAACAACACCATCAAATAAATTAGCGACATAGAAAGGGACACCCTCCTAACATATAAACCCAAACCTAATACACCGATGGAAAGTAGAGGAGATATAAAAATACCCTTTATCACCCAATATAGTGAAAATAAGAAAAGAATCGAGGATATAATAAGAAGACACTGGCATCTCTTGAGGGATGATGAGATCCTGGGTGAACATCTTCCTACACACCCCAGTTTCATTTACAGAAAAGCGGATAATCTAAAGTCTATCCTGGCTCCAAGTGTCCCAAAAAACAAGATGAATTCCAACACCATGGGAGTTATGGGTAAGAGGTTACAAGGTTTTTTCCCGCGTCATCTATGTAAAGCCTGTACCCATGGACTAAAGAAAGACACCTGCAAGTCAAAAATCTCCCAAAAAACATTCAAGATCAAACAAACCATAAGATGCACGGACCAATGTGTTATTTACTTAATTGAATGTGGGTGCGCCCTACAATACATAGGTCAGACCACCCGTAAATTAAAAGACAGGATTCGTGAACATCTACTCCAAATAAAGTGGAAAAAAACTGATGTACCCCTATATAAACACTTTTATGAGGTACATGGAGGTAGTAATAAAAGTCTGAGGTATATGGGTATCCACAAACTGATAAAAGACTGGAGGGGAGGTAATATTGAGTCGAAATTACTCAAAACTGAATCAAAATGGATTTTTAATATGGACTGTATCTATCCCAGAGGGCTAAATGCTAACTTAGAAATGGTACATCTTTTTTAGTCATTTCCACAAGAGAGGGTTTTGAGGAAGTTTTCTCTTAAATGTTATCCTGAATAGCCACTTTAGGATATGTTGTATAATTTTAGGGTCTTTTGTATTAGTCATTTATCATTGTGTTTTTTGTTAGCTCTTATTTAGACTCTTGATAATATGGCAAACAATTTAATGTTTTCATCCTCAGGTTATCTAAAATTTGCTAACTATTGATATTTGTAAGTCCTGGGAGTATATGAGCCTAAAATCAAAATTTGTTCTAACACCCTTATTAAACTGATTTTTAAATTAGTCAGAAACTATGGTTGTTTTTAACTAGACTGTTAATATCGACATTTTGAAGTTGTTATTTTTTATTATATAATTGTTGAAGAACATTATTTTTACATTAAATTCAAATATAATAGCTAACCATTGGATATTAAAGCCTCTTTATCAATGGCAGTGCTATTTTGGGTTTAACTAGAGACACTAATCGAATGGAAATTAGATTCTCATAGTTCAATACATTATCAATCAGAGTTTTTTGATAATACCTACCAGGATTCAATTGCCCATACTTGCCTATATATGCCCACTTCAAAAATGGCGAAAATAAAAAAAACGGAAAGAACCCCGACATCATTTCCGGTCGCGGTAACTTCCGGTCAGACCACGTGACTGAAACGTCACTTACGGTTGCGGGTACTTCCGGTTCGCTAGCGCGAACTTTGGCGCCGTTTTGTCAGTCTTTGGCGCCAATTTACTAATGGAAACTCCCATTTACAATAATATTTAAGGTTAGAAATATATGAGCCTCACTACTGTCTTGAAAAAGGCCCCACTATAGGGCCGAAACGCGTAGACAATTGGAGAGATTTGTGAGGCTCATATGCTACCAGGACCAAGGCTTGTTTTTGGTGAGTTGATTACCAATAGATTCAGCTCCCTTAAGCCTATTGTTTAGTGCACTTTTATATCTTTATTCACAGGTTTTTACGATCACTGGATTAGAAGAACCCTTTTTTTTATCTACACCATTGGCTTAAACCCGGATTATTTCCAAACTGGACTTTGGACTTTGTTGATTTCCATTTAAAATTGTTTTTATTGACTGTTAGAAATTCATTTTGTTAGAAATTCATTGTGTTTTTATTAAGGTTTAGCACAACCGAGAATATGTTTTAGGACACAAATTATTGCTCTAATAAGATCCAAAAGGTCTATACCCTGGTCCTAAACATTATAACCATAAGTACAGCTTTGGTTATCTATTCAAACTTATCTGTTTTTTGATATATGTTTCTTTGATATATATTTTTATTTCACACTTTTTTTTACTGTGATTTTTTACAGAAATTGGTTAACCCCAAACAGATCATACCGGTATTCGATCTTTGTTAACACATTTTTCAAGGTATTATGTATATTTTTTTCACTTGATTTTAACCCACTTTCAGCATCCTAAGATTTAATTCCATTTGTGTGTATATGCACGATATTTGGCTTATTTCACTGTCACTGTACACTGTTAGCACACACATTTTCACATTTTTTATATTTTTTTTTTGATAATATTTTGTTTGTTGTGATTTAGTTAATCACTTATCTGTTGTTCACTAATTGTGATATTATCACATATCTAGTCCTTTTGTGTGTATTTCATATGAGACAACATTGGCCAGCTTGATATTAATTTCCAGACCCACTAAATTGGGGCTTACACTGTTCCCAGTGTGATCTGTTTTTGTATACACTCCATCATATTTGAGTAATAGAATTGATATTGTGGTTTAATTTCCACTACCAGACATATCTGGTTTATCGTAGTGAGACATAGTTCTAGTTCTGTGATATTGCTGGAATTTGGTTAGTATCCAGCTAACTCGAAGATTCATTGATCTTACACTGTATATTTTAAAAATCTGATTTTGTTATTAAAGAAGTTTTTATCCATTTTAGTACTCATTTGATTATATCTCAGTTCTTTACACACCTTAGAATATTGGTGTTATTAATTAAGAAACCTGGAGTTTGCTCCTATAAAAACAGGGTGGGCCTCATGGACTCTTGCCATTATGAAAGCAATTAATTTATCAGGTAAGTTCTTACATAAATTATGTTTTATTTCATGTAAATGGCAAGAGTCCATAAGCTAGTGACGTATGGGATAAAATACCCAAGATGTGGAAGTTCACAGAAGAGTCACTAGAGATAGAGGGATAAAATAAAAACAGCTATATCCACTGAGAAATGAAATCCACAAAATAAGTTCTTATAAACAAAAGAATCAAACAGACAGCTGCCTGAAGAACTTTTCTACCAAAGACTGCTTCAGAAGAAGCAAATACATAAAAATGGTAAGATTTAGTAAATGTATGCAAAGAAGACTAAGTTGCTGCTTTGCAAATCTGATCAACTGAAGCTTTATTCTTAAAAGCCCACGAAGTGGCAACTTGTAGAATGAGCAGTAATTCTCTGAGGCGGAGACTGTCCCACCTCCAAATAAGCCTTGTGAATCAAAAGCTTTAACCAAGATGCCAAAGAAATGGCAGAGGCTTTCTGACCTTTCCTAGAACCAGAAAAAACAACAGATAGGCTAGAACTCTTCCGGAAATCCTTAGTAGCCTCCACATAGTATTTCAAAGCTCTTACCACATCCAAAGAATGTAACGATTTCTCAAGAGAATACTTAGGATTCGGACACAAAGAAGGAACAACAATTTCCCTACTAATGTTGTTAGAATTCACAACCTTAGAAAGAAATTTAAATGAAGTCCGCAAAACAGCTTTATCCTGATGGAAAATAAGAAAAGGAGACTCACACGAGAGAGCAGACAATTCAGAAACTCTTCTAGCAGAAGAGATGGCCAAAAGGAACAACACTTTCCAAGAAAGAAGTTTAATATCCAAAGAATGCATAGGCTCAAAAGGAGGAGCCTGCAAAGCCTTCAAAACCAAATTAAGACTCCATGGAGGAGAAATAGACTTTATAACAGGCTTGATACGGACCAAAGCCTGAACAAAACAGTGAATATCAGGAAGTTTAGCAATCTTTCTATAAAATAAAACAGAAAGAGCAGAGATTTGTCCCTTCAAAGTACTTGCGGACAAACCTTTATCCAAACCGTCCTGAAGAAACTGTAAAATTCTAGAAATTCTAAAAGAATGCCAAGAGAATTTATGAGAAGAACACCATGAAATATAAGTTTTCCACACCCGATAATAAATCTTTCTTGAAACAGATTTACGATCCAGCAACATAGTATTGATCACTGAGTCAGAGAAACCTCTATGACTAAGCACTAAATGTTCGATTTCCATACCTTCAAATTTAGTGATTTGACATCCTGATGGAAAAACGGCCCCTGAGACAGAAGGTCTGGCCTTAAAGGAAGTGGCCAAGGTTGGCAACAGGACATCCGGACAAGATCCGCATACCAAAACCCGTGAGGCCAGGTGCTATCAGAAAAACATGTGATTGTTCCATTATGATCTTGGAGATCATCCTTGGAAGAAGAACTAGAGGCGTAAAAATATAAGCAAGTTGGTAAGACCAAGGAACTGCTAACGCATCCACTATCTCCGACTGAGGATCCCTGGACCTGGAAAAGGTATCTGGGAAGATTTCTGTTTAGATGTGAAGCCATCAGATCTATTTCTGGAAGACACCACATCTGTACAATCTGAAAAAACACATCTGGATGGAGAGACCACTCCCCCAGATGCAAAGTCTGACGGCTGAGATAATCCGCTTCCCAATTGTCTACACCTGGGATATGAATCGCAGAAATTAGACAAGAGTTGGATTCCGCCCAAAAAAGTATCTGCGATACTTCTTTCATTGCTAAAGGACTGCGAGTCCCTCCCTGATGATTGACATATGCTACAGTTGTGATATTCTCTGTCTGAAAGCGAACGAAAAGTTCTCTCTTTAATAGAGGCCAAGCCTGAAGAGCCCTGAAAATAGCACAGAGTTTTAAGATATTGATTGGAAACCTCGCCTCTAGAGGATTCCAAACCCCTTGTGCTGTCAGAGACCCCCAGACAGCTCCCCAGACAGCTCCCCAACCTGAAAGGCCTCTTTTGTTCGTCCAGGAAGGACGAACAAAAGAGGCCCCTTGAATAATACGATGATGGTCTAACCACCAAGTCTGAGAGAGTAGAATGCTTGGATTTAAGAATATCAATTGTGATATCCGAGTATAATCCCTGCACCATTGATTCAGCATACAAAGCTGCAGAGGTCTCATATGAAAATGAGCACAGGGGATTGTGTCCGATGCTGCAGTCATGAGACCTAAAACTTCCATGCACATAGCCACTGAAGGGAATGATCGAGACTGAAGGTTTCGACAGGCTGAAACCAATTTCATTCGTCTCTTGTCTGTTAAAGACAGAGTCATGAACACTGAATCTATCTGGAAACCTAAAAAGGTGACCCTTGTCTGAGGAATCAAGAAACTCTTTGGTAAATTGATCCTCCAACCATGTCTTTGAAGAAACAACACTAGTTGATTTGTGTGAGATTCTGTTAAATGAAAAGATTGAGCCAGTACCAAGATATCATCCAAATAAGGAAACACCGCAATACCCTGCTCTCTAATTACAGATAGAAGGGCGAAAAAATTATTGGAGCGCTAGGCCAAATGTAAGAGCAACAAATTGGCAATGCTTGTCTAGAAAAGAGAATCTCAGAAACCGATAGTGATCTGGATGAATCGGAATGTGAAGATAAGCGTCCTGTAAGTCTATTGTGGACATGTAATGACCTTGCTGAACAAAAGGCAGAATAGTCCTTATAGTCACGATCTTGAAAGTTGGGACCCTTACAAAAGGATTCAAAAACTTCAGATCAAGAACTGGTCTGAATTAATTTTCTTTCTTAGGGACAATGAATAGATTTGAATAAAAACCCAAACCCTGTTCCTGAAGTGGAACTGGTATAATCACCCCTGAATGCTCCAGATCTGAAACACACTTCAGAAAAGCCTGAGCTTTTCTGAAGTGTGAGAGAGAAAGAATCTTCTCACAGGAGGTCTTACTCTGAAACCTATTCGATACCCTTGAGAAACAATGTCCTGAATGCACTGATTCTGAACAGAATCTGCCCAAATGTTTTAAAATAATTTCAATCTGCCCCCCACTAGTTGAACTGAATTGAGGGCCGCACCTTTATGCAGTCTTGGGGGCTGGTTTTGGTTTCTTATAAGGCTTGGATTAATTCCAACTTGAAGATGGCTTCTGGATTTCTTCCTAAGTCCTTAGGGGAAGGAGTGGTTTTTTGTTCTCTGTTCTGACGAAAGGAACGAAACCGATTAGAAGCTTTAGATTTACCCTAAGACTTTTTATCTTGGGGCAAAAAAACTCCCTTCCCGCCAGTGATAGTGGAAATAATAGAGTCTAACTGAGAACCAAATAAATTATTACCCTGGAAAGATAGAGATAGTAATCAAGGTTTAGATACCATGCCAGCATTCCATAATTTAAGACATAAAGCTCTTCTAGCCAGAATAGCTAGAGACATAGATTTAACATTAATCTTGATGATATCAAAAATAGCATCACAGATAAAATGATCGGTATGTTTATGCAAACGAACAATGCTAGACAAATCAGGATCTGTTTCCTGATGTGCTAAGCTATACAACCAAAAAATTGATGAAGCCGCAACATCAGCCATAGAAATAGCAGGACTGAGAATATAGCCAGAATATAAATAAGCTTTCCTTAGATAAGATTCCATCTTCCTATCTAAAGGATCCTTAAAAGAAGTATAATCTTCCATAGGAATAGTAGTACATTTGGCATAAGTAGAAATAGCCCCATCAACCTTAGGGACTTTTCACCAAAACTCCAAATTAGCCACTGGTAAAGGATATAACTTCTTAAACCTAGAAGAAGGATTAAAAGAAGCACCAGGCTTAGACCATTCTTTAGCAATCACATCAGAAACTGCATCTGGAAAAGGAAAAACCTCAGGAGTAATCACAGAAGGTTTAAAAACAGAATTTAAACGTTTACTGGTTTATCAAGAGGATCAGACTCCTCAATATCCAAACTAACCAATACTTCTTTCAACAAAGACAGAATATATTCAAGCTTAAAAAGATAAGAAGAAGATTTATCAATTTCAATGTCTGAAGTAGGATCTTCTTAATTCAGAGAGATCCACTTCAGAGGAGGATATTTCAGTATGTTGTCGTCATCAAAAATTTCATCAGTTTTATGAGAAGTTTTAAAAGACCTTTTACATTTGTTAGAAGGTGGAATAGCAGACATAGACTTCTGTATTGCATCAGCAATATCATTTTTCATATCAACAGGGATATCATGTACAATAGATGTTGGAGGAACAACAGGTGCTGTACTATTACTAATAGAAACATTGTCAGCATGCAAAAGCTTAACATGACAACTGTTACATAATATAGCCGGAGATATAATCTCAGCTTGCTTACAACAGATACACTTAGCTTTGGTAGAACTGTGTTCAGGCAGCATGGTTCCTACAGTAGCTTCTGAGACAGGATCAGACTGAGACATCTTGCAAAATGTAAAAGAAAAAATAACATTTAAACAAAATATCCAATTTCCTCATATAGCAGTTACAGGAATGGGAAAAAATGCATATACTAAATAGGCAGAAAAGCAAACGGCATAGCACTCTAGAATATAAAAAGAGCAGGGAGCATAAAGGAACTGGGGTAATATAACCAAAAAAAAATATTTGGCACCAAGCCTCTACAGACTGCCCCCTTATTTCAGTTCTTTTGACATACTTGCACAATGTCATCTACATGGAACACATGAACTAACCCCCCCACACACACAAAAGGCGAAAAAAGGAACATTTTACATATATTGTGACAGGCCTGGCATTGAAGAAAAAAATACTACCATGAATACAATTAATCTTTTAGTGTCTGCTGTTTTCTGCTGCATATATAGCAGTAACATAGCTATGATTTTATACCTGCTGATCTAAATGGATTATCAACAAATAAAGCGAGGCTCTCTCTCTCTCTTGTGTAAAGAATGTGTAGTCCTGGCTGTTTGCCTTGCATAAAACTGTAGTATCAAAAAACAATCACTATGTAAGCAATGTCACTGCTATTTACAACAGACATTTCAGCCTCCTCTCATTACCCATTGAGGACAGATTGTGACACAACTAGGTTCAAATCACTGGATATAGTGTTGTGACTACTTAGCGGGGTCATACACATCACTATTGTGGCAGACACTTACCTGTAGTTACCTACCACCAGGGAGGCTGACCTCTGGACATAAAGTGCCACCCTGGCCCTTCACTAGATAGCTCCTATAGCAATATACATGGCACTGCTGTTGTATACTGCCTTTAAAGCTTAAACTATAACTGGGGATGACCAAGTAACCAAGAAAACAACCTGGCATATCACTCATATGCATGTCGCAATATACATCACACTGTCGTGATATCTGCTATTACCTGTCACTTGCACTGACCCCTGGATGTAAAATGGCTGCTTGGCAGGGTTGCTGACGTTGGCTTCACATCCACAGCTCACCAGCAGGCGTTAGTAATAGAAGAGCATGGTTCCCGGGACAAACAAAGCTGTTCCGGCCAGGACACGGTAAATGTAATGACAGGGAGCGGGGAGGTACCGGCTGAACCTTCCCTGGGAACTTCATTGATGTGGTAACGCAATCTTACCTAGGCATGGAAACCGTGATGTTTCACCAATCAAAGAGAATAGCGCACCTGCCTGCAACTAACATATAGCCCAAATGAGGAGCACATCTGCAGCTAAATCTCCGGAGTGCACACACACATTAAACTTAAACAGAGTTGGAGGCGGAGCTTGGGAGCGTGCACTGCATGTCCATATAGAAAGCATTAGTCGGCATAGAGGAGCGTGTCTGCTAAATCCCCTCTGAGTGCTAAAAAAGGAAATTTATGCTTACCTGATAAATTGATTTCTTCTATGATACGACAAGTCCACAGATTCATCCCTTACTTGTGGGATATTATCCTCCTGCTAACAGGAAGTGGCAAAGAGCACCACAGCAGAGCTGTCTATATAGCTCCTCCCTTGACTCCACCCCCCCAGTCATTCGACCGAAGGTATAGGCAGAAAAAGGAGAAACTACAAGGTGCAGAGGTGACTGAAGTTTAAATCAAAAAATATCATCTGTCTTAAATCGACAGGGTGGGCCGTGGACTCGTCGTATCATAGAAAAAAAATCAATTTCTCAGGTAAGCATAAATTTCCTTTTCTTCTATAAGATACGACGAGTCCACAGATTCATTCTTTACTTGTGGGATACAATACCAAAGCTACAGGACACGGATGAACGGGAGGGACAAGACAGATACCTAAACGGAAGGCACCACTGCTTGAAGAACCTTTCTCCCAAAAATAGCCTTCGAAGAAGCAAAAGTATCAAATTTGTAAAAGGTATGAAGGGAAGACTAAGTCGCAGCCTCACAAATCTGTTCAACAGAAGCATCATTTTTAAAAAGCCCATGTGGAAGCCACCGCTCTGGTAGAATGAGCTGTAATTCTTTCAGGAGGCCAAACGGATGATGCTTTTTAGACAAAAAGAAAGAGAGATAGCCGTAGCTTTTTGACCCCTACGCTTTCCAGAATAGACAAAAAACAGAGAAGATGTTTGATGAAAATCTTTGGTCGCTTGCAAGTAAAACTTCAAGGCACGAACCACGTCCAAGTTATGTAACAGAAGCTCCTTCTTAGAAGAAGGATTAGGACACAGAGAAGGAACAACAATTTCCTGATTAATATTCTTATTTGAAACAACCTTAGGAAGAAATCCAGGTTTGGAACGCAAAACCACCTTATCAGAATGGAAGATAAGATAAGGCGAGTCGAATTGTAACGCAGATAGCTCAGAAACTCTTTGAGCAGAAGAGATAGCAACTAAAAATAGAACTTTCCAAGATAGAAGTTTAATATCTATGGAATGCATGGGTTCAAACGGAGCCCCTTGAAGAACATTTAGAACTAAATTCAAACTCCATGGCGGAGCAACAGGTTTAAACACAGGCTTGATTCTAACTAAAGCCTGACAAAACGACTGAACGTCTGGAACATCTGCCAGAAGCTTGTGTAGTAAGATTGACAAAGCAGAAATCTGTCCCTTTAAGGAACTAGCTGATAATCCCTTCTCCAATCCTTCTTGGATAAAGGACAAAATCCTAGGAATCCTGATCTTACTCCATGAGTAGCCTTTGGATTTGCACCAATAAAGACATTTACGCCATATCTTATGGTAAATTTTCCTAGTTACAGGCTTTCTAGCCTGAATCAAGGTGTCAATGACCAACTCAGAGAAACCCAGCTTAGATAAAATCAAGCGTTCAATCTCCAGGCAGTCAGCCGCAGAGAAACTAGATTTGGATGTTGGAATGGACCCTGAATGAGAAGGTCCTGTCTCAGAGGCAGTTTCCACGGTGGCAGAGATGACATTTCCACCAGATCTGCATACCAAGTCCTGCGTGGCCACGCAGGCGCTATCAAGATTACCGAAGCCTTCTCCTGTTTGATTCTGGCAATCAGACGAGGCAGGAGAGGAAAAGGAGGAAACACATAAGCCAGGTTGAACGACCACGGTACTGCTAGAGCATCTATAAGTACTGCTTGAGGATCCCTTGATCTGGACCTGAAACAATGAAGTTTGGCATTCTGACGAGATGCCATCAGATCCAATTCCGGTGTGCCCCATTGATGAATCAATTGTGCAAACACCTCCGGATGGAGTTCCCACTCCCCCGGATGAAAAGTCTGGCGACTTAGAAAATCAGCTTCCCAGTTCTCCACTCCTGGGATATAGATTGCTGATAGCTGGCAAGAGTGAGTCTCTGCCCATCAAATTATTCCCAATTTTATGATAAATGCATCCCAACTTGTCAGCTAAGTTTGCCCCACAAGGAAAGGAATACTTAACCCTTACCAAAAACAGAATTTATGCTTACCTGATAAATTACTTTCTCCAACGGTGTGTCCGGTCCACGGCGTCATCCATAACTTGTGGGAATATTCTCTTCCCCAACAGGAAATGGCAAAGAGCACAGCAAAAGCTGTCCATATAGTCCCTCCTAGGCTCCGCCCACCCCAGTCATTCGACCGACGGACAGGAGAAAAAACAGGAGAAACCATAAGGTGCCGTGGTGACTGTAGTGTATAGAGAAAGAAATTCATCAAACCTGATTAAAAAACCAGGGCGGGCCGTGGACCGGACACACCGTTGGAGAAAGTAATTTATCAGGTAAGCATAAATTCTGTTTTCTCCAACATTGGTGTGTCCGGTCCACGGCGTCATCCATAACTTGTGGGAACCAATACCAAAGCTTTAGGACACGGATGAAGGGAGGGAGCCAATCAGGTTACCTAAACAGAAGGCACCACGGCTTGCAAAACCTTTCTCCCAAAAATAGCCTCCGAAGAAGCAAAAGTATCAAATTTGTAGAATTTGGCAAAAGTGTGCAGGGAAGACCAAGTCGCTGCCTTACATATCTGATCAACAGAAGCCTCGTTCTTGAAGGCCCACAGCCCTAGTAGAGTGAGCTGTGATGCGTTCAGGAGGCTGCCGTCCGGCAGTCTCGTAAGCCAATTGGATGATGCTTTTCAGCCAAAAGGAAAGAGAGGTAGCAGTAGCTTTTTGACCTCTCCTCTTGCCAGAATAAACGACAAACAGAGAAGACGTTTGTCTGAAATCCTTTGTTGCTTCTAAATAGAACTTTAAAGCACGAACTACATCTAAATTGTGTAACAAACGTTCCTTCTTTGAAACTGGATTCGGACACAAAGTAGGCACAACTATTTCCTGGTTAATACTCTTGTTGGAAACAACCTTTGGAAGGAAACCAGGTTTAGTACGCAAAACAACCTTATCTGAATGGAACACCAGATAGGGCGGATTACACTGCAAAGCAGATAACTCAAACTCTTCTAGCAGAAGAAATAGCAACCAAAAACAGAACTTTCCAAGATAACATCTTGATATCTATGGAATGTAGAGGTTCAAACGGAACCCCTTGAAGAACTGAAAGAACTAAATTCAGACTTCAGGGAGGAGTCAAAGGTCTGTAAACAGGCTTGATCCTGACCAAAGCCTGAACAAAAGGTTGAACATCAGGCACAGCTGCCAGTCGTTTGTGTAACAAGACAGATAAAGCAGAAATCTGTCCCTTTAGAGAACTCGCTGATAATCCTTTATCCAAATCTTCTTGGAGAAAGGAAAGGATCCTAGGAATTTTGATCTTACTCCATGAGAATCCCTTGGATTCACACCAACAGATATATCTTTTCCATATTTTATGGTAAATTTTTCTAGTTACAGGTTTTCTGGCTTGTACCAGAGTATCTATTACAGAATCCGAAAACCCACGCTTAGATAAAATCAAGCGTTCAATTTCCAAGCCGTTAGCTGGAGGGAAACTAGATTTGGATGTTCGAATGGACCCTGTACTAGAAGATCCTGTCTCAAAGGTAGCTTCCATGGTGGAGCCGATGACATATTCACCAGGTCTGCATACCAAGTCCAGCGTGGCCATGCAGGAGCTATCAAGATCACCGAGGCCCTCTCCTGCTTGATCCTGGCTACCAGCCTGGGAATGAGAGGAAACGGTGGAAACACATAAGCTAGGTTGAAGGTCCAAGGCGCTACTAATGCATCCACTAGAGTCGCCTTGGGATCCCTGGATCTGGACCCGTAGCAAGGAACCTTGAAGTTCTGACGAGACCCCATCAGATCCATGTCTGGAATGCCCCATAATTGAGTCAACTGGGCAAATATCTCCGGGTGGAGTTCCCACTCCCCCGGATGGAATGTCTGACGACTCAGATAATCCGCCTCCCAGTTTTCCACTCCTGGGATGTGGATCGCAGATAGGTGGCAGGAGTGATCCTCCGCCCATTTTATGATTTTGGTCACTTCTCTCATCGCCAGGGAACTCCTTGTTCCCCCCTGATGGTTGATGTAAGCAACAGTCATCATGTTGTCTGATTGGAATTTTATGAATCTGGCCTTTGCTAGTTGAGGCCAAGCCCTGAGAGTATTGAATATCGCTCTCAGTTCCAGAATGTTTATCAGGAGAAGAGACTCTTCCCGAGACCATAGCCCCTGAGCTTTCAGGGAGTCCCAGACCACGCCCCAGCCCACTAGACTGGCGTCGGTCGTGACGATGACCCACTCTGGTCTGCGGAAGCTCATTCCCTGGGACAGGTGATCCTGGGTTAGCCACCAACGGAGTGAGTCTCTGATCTTCTGATTTACTTGAATCACTGGAGACAAGTCTGTATAGTCCCCATTCCACTGTTTCAGCATGCACAGTTGTAATGGTCTTAGATGAATTCACGCAAAAGGAACTATGTCCATTGCTGCAACCATCAACCCTACTACTTCCATGCACTGAGCTATGGAAGGTCGTGGAACAGAGTGAAGAACTTGACAAGCGTTTAGAAGTTTCGACTTTCTGACATCTGTCAGGAAAATCTTCATTTCTAAAGAATCTATTATTGTCCCCAAGAAAGGAACTCTTGTCGACGGAGACAGGGAACTTTTTTCTACGTTCACTTTCCATCCGTGAGATCTGAGAAAGGCCAGAACTATGTCTGTGTGAGCCTTTACCTTTGAAAGAGACGACGCTTGTATCAGAATGTCGTCCAAGTAAGGTGCCACTGCAATGCCCCTTGGTCTTAGAACCGCTAGAAGGGACCCGAGTACCTTTGCGAAAATCCTTGGAGCAGTGGCTAGCCCGAATGGAAGAGCCACAAACTGGTAATGTTTGTCCAGAAAGGCGAACCTTAGGAACTGATGATGATCTTTGTGGATAGGAATATGTAGATACGCATCCTTTAGATCCACGGTAGTCATAAATTGACCCTCCTGGATTGTAGGTAAAATCGTTCGAATGGTTTCCATTTTGAACGATGGCACTCTGAGAAATTGGTTTAGGATCTTTAAATCCAGAATTGGTCTGAAAGTTCCCTCTTTTTTGGGAACCACAAACAGATTTGAGTAAAACCCCATTCCTTGTTCCACGGTTGGAACTGGGTGTATCACTCCCATTTTTAACAGGTCTTCTACACAATGTAAGAATGCCTGTCTCTTTATTTGGTTTGAGGATAAGTGAGACATGTGGAACCTTCCCCTTGGGGGTAGTTCCTTGAATTCCAGAAGATAACCCTGAGAAACTATTTCTAGTGCCCAGGGATCCTGAACATCTCTTGCCCAAGCCTGAGCAAAGAGAGAGAGTCTGCCCCTTACTAGATCCGGTCCCGGATCGGGGGCTACTCCTTCATGCTGTCTTGTTAGCAGCAGCAGGTTTCTTGGCCTGCTTACCCTTGTTCCAGCCTTGCATCGGTTTCCAAGCTGGTTTGGTTTGCGAAGCATTACCCTCATGTCTAGAGGCTGCAGAGTTGGAGGCCGGTCCGTTCATGAAATTGCGAAAGGAACGAAAATTAGACTTATTCTTGGCCTTGAAAGGCCTATCTTGTGGGAGGGTGTGGCCCTTACCCCCAGTGATGTCTGAGATAATCTCTTTCAATTCTGGCCCAAAAAGAGTTTTACCCTTGAAAGGGATATTAAGCAATTTTGTCTTGGAAGATACATCCGCTGACCAAGACTTTAGCCAGAGCGCTCTGCGCGCCACAATTGCAAACCCAGAATTGTTCGCCGCTAATCTAGCTAACTGCAAAGCGGCATCTAAAATAAAGGAATTAGCTAACTTAAGTGCGTGAACCCTGTCCTTAACCTCCTCATACGGAGTCTCTCTACTGAGCGACTTTTCTACTTCTTCGAACCAGAACCACGCTGCTGTAGTGACAGGAATAATGCACGAAATAGGTTGCAGGAGGTAACCTTGCTGTACAAAAATCTTTTTAAGCAAACCCTCCAATTTTTTATCCATAGGATCTTTGAAAGCACAATTATCCTCGATAGGAATAGTAGTGCGCTTGGCTAGTGTAGAAACTGCCCCCTCGACCTTAGGGACTGTCTGCCATAAGTCCTTTCTGGGGTCGACCATAGGAAATAATTTCTTAAATATAGGAGGGGGAACAAAAGGTATGCCGGGCTTCTCCCACTCCTTATTCACTATGTCCTCCACCCGCTTGGGTATAGGAAAAGCGTCGGGGTGCACCGGAACCTCTAGGAACTTGTCCATCTTGCACAATTTGTCTGGAATAACCAGGTTGTCACAATCATCCAGAGTAGATAGCACCTCCTTAAGCAGTACGCGGAGATGCTCTAATTTAAATTTAAATGTCACAACATCAGGTTATGCCTGTTGAGAAATTCTACCTGAATCTGAAATTTCCCCATCTGACAAAACCTCCCTCACGGCCCCTTCAGATTGGTGTGAGGGTATGACAGAGCAATTATCATCAGCGCCCTCCTGCTCTACAGTGTTTAAAACAGAGCAATCGCGCTTTCTCTGATATGCAGGCATTTTGGATAAAATATTTGCTATGGAGTAATCCATTACTGCCGTCAATTGTTGCATAGTAATAAGCATTGGCGCGCTAGAAGTACTAGGGGCCTCCTGCGTGGGCAAAACTGGTGTAGACACAGAAGGAGATGATGTAGAACTATGTCTACTCCCTTCATCTGATAAATCATCTTGGGCAACTTTACTATCTGTGGCAGTACTGTCCTTACTTTGTTTGGACGCTATGGCACAATTATCACACAATTTTGAAGGGGGAGACACATTGGCTTCCATACATACAGAACATAGCTTATCTGAAGGCACAGACATGTTAAACAGGCTTAAACTTGTCAATAAAGTACAAAAACCGTTTTTAAACAAAACCGTTACTGTCTCTTTAAATTTTAAACAGTGAACACTTTATTACTGAATATGTGAAAAAACTATGAAGGAATTGTTCAAATTTAACCAAATTTTCACCACAGTGTCTTAAAGCATTCAAAGCATTGCACCCCAAATTTGAGACCTTTAACCCCTCTACAGTCCCAGCTACAGCCTTTGCTGCGACTTTACCAAACCCAGGGGGTATACGATACCAAATTAAGCCTTCTAGGAACCTTTTCAAATATTTTCAGACCCACACACATGCAGCTGCATGTCCTGCTCTCAAAAGAAACTGCGCAGTAATGGCGCGAAAAACAGAATTTATTCTTACCTGATAAATTACTTTCTCCAACGGTGTGTCCGGTCCACGGCGTCATCCTTACTTGTGGGAATATCTCTTCCCCAACAGGAAATGGCAAAGAGTCCCAGCAAAGCTGGCCATATAGTCCCTCCTAGGCTCCGCCCACCCCAGTTATTCGACCGACGGACAGGAGGAAAAATATAGGAGAAACCATATGGTACCGTGGTGACTGTAGTTAGAGAAAATAATTCATCAGACCTGATTAAAAAACCAGGGCGGGCCGTGGACCGGACACACCGTTGGAGAAAGTAATTTATCAGGTAAGCATAAATTCTGTTTTCTCCAACATTGGTGTGTCCGGTCCACGGCGTCATCCTTACTTGTGGGAACCAATACCAAAGCTTTAGGACACGGATGAAGGGAGGGAGCAAATCAGGTTACCTAAACGGAAGGCAACACGGCTTGCAAAACCTTTCTCCCAAAAATAGCCTCCGAAGAAGCAAAAATATCAAATTTGTAAAATTTGGCAGAAGTGTGCAGTGAAGACCAAGTCGCTGCCTTACATATCTGATCAACAGAAGCCTCGTTCTTGAAGGCCCATGTGGAAGCCACAGCCCTAGTGGAGTGAGCTGTGATTCTTTCAGGAGGCTGCCGTCCGGCAGTCTCGTAAGCCAATCGGATGATGCTTTTAAGCCAAAAGGAAAGAGAGGTAGAAGTCGCTTTTTGACCTCTCCTTTTACCAGAATAGACGACAAACAGAGAAGATGTTTGTCTGAAATCTTTTGTAGCTTCTAAATAGAATTTTAGAGCACGGACTACGTCCAAATTGTGTAACAAACGTTCCTTCTTTGAAACTGGATTCGGACACAGAGAAGGTACAACTATCTCCTGGCTAATATTTTTGTTAGAAACAACCTTTGGAAGGAAACCAGGCTTAGTACGCAAAACCACCTTATCTGCATGGAACACCAGATAGGGCGGAGAACACAGCAGAGCAGATAACTCTGAAACTCTTCTAGCAGAAGAAATAGCAACCAAAAACAAAACTTTCCAAGATAGTAACTTAATATATATGGAATGTAAAGGTTCAAACGGAACCCCTTGAAGAACTGAAAGAACTAGATTTAGACTCCAGGGAGGAGTCAAAGGTCTGTAAACAGGCTTGATCCTAACCAGAGCCTGAACAAATGCTTGAACATCTGGCACAGCTGCCAGTCTTTTGTGTAGTAAGACAGATAAAGCAGAGATCTGTCCCTTTAGAGAACTTGCAGATAATCCTTTCTCCAAACCTTCTTGTAGAAAGGAGAGAATCTTAGGAATTTTTATCTTATTCCATGGGAATCCTTTGGATTCACACCAACAGATATATCTTTTCCATATTTTATGGTAAATCTTTCTAGTTACCGGTTTTCTGGCCTGAACCAGAGTATCTATCACAGAATCTGAAAACCCATGCTTTGATAGAATCAAGCGTTCAATCTCCAAGCCGTAAGCTGGAGGGAGACCAGATTTGGATGTTCGAATGGACCCTGAACAAGAAGGTCCTGTCTCAAAGGTAGCTTCCATGGTGGAACCGATGACATATTCACCAGGTCTGCATACCAAGTCCTGCGTGGCCACGCAGGAGCTATCAAGATCACCGAGGCCCTCTCCTGTTTGATCCTGGCTACCAGCCTGGGAATGAGAGGAAACGGTGGAAATACATAAGCTAGGTTGAAGGTCCAAGGTGCTACTAGTGCATCTACTAGAGTCGCCTTGGGATCCCTGGATCTGGACCCGTAGCAAGGAACCTTGAAGTTCTGACGAGACGCCATCAGATCCATGTCTGGAATGCCCCATAATTGAGTTAGTTGGGCAAAGATCTCCGGGTGGAGTTCCCACTCCCCCGGATGGAATGTCTGACGACTCAGATAATCCGCTTCCCAGTTTTCCACACCTGGGATGTGGATCGCAGATAGGTGGCAGGAGTGATCCTCCGCCCATTGAATTATTTTGGTCACTTCTTTCATCGCCAGGGAACTCCTTGTTCCCCCCTGATGATTGATATATGCAACGGTCGTCATGTTGTCTGATTGGAATCTTATGAATCTGGCCTTTGCTAGCTGAGGCCAAGCCCTGAGAGCATTGAAGATCGCTCTTAGTTCCAGAATGTTTATCGGGAGAAGAGACTCTTCCCGAGACCATAGTCCCTGAGCTTTCAGGGATTCCCAGACCGCGCCCCAGCCCACTAGACTGGCGTCGGTCGTGACAATGACCCACTCTGGTCTGCGGAAGCTCATTCCCTGGGATAGATGGTCCAGGGTCAGCCACCAACGGAGTGAATCTCTGTCTGATCTACTTGAATCATTGAAGACAAGTCTGTATAGTCCCCATTCCACTGTTTGAGCATGCACAGTTGTAATGGTCTTAGATGAATTCGTGCAAAAGGAACTATGTCCATTGATGCAACCATCAACCCTACTACTTCCATGCACTGTGCTATGGAAGGACGTGGAACAGAATGAAGAACTTGACAAGTGCTTAGAAGTTTTGACTTTCTGACCTCTGTCAGAAAAATCCTCATTTCTAAGGAATCTATTATTGTTCCCAAGAAGGGAACTGTTGTTGACGGAGACAGAGAACTTTTTTCTATGTTCACCTTCCATCCGTGTGATCTGAGAAAGGCCAGAACGATGTCTGTATGAGCCTTTGCTTTTGACAGGGACGACGCTTGTATTAGAATGTCGTCCAAGTAAGGTACTACTGCAATGACCCTCGGTCTTAGAACCGCTAGAAGGGACCCTAGTACCTTTGTGAAAATCCTTGGAGCAGTGGCTAACCCGAATGGGAGGGCCACAAACTGGTAATGTTTGTCCAGAAAGGCGAACCTTAGGAACTGATGATGTTCTTTGTGGATAGGAATATGTAGGTACGCATCCTTTAGATCCACGGTAGTCATAAATTGACCTTCCTGGATAGTGGGTAGAATCGTTCGAATGGTTTCCATCTTGAACGATGGTACCCTGAGAAATTTGTTTAGGATCTTCAAATCCAAAATTGGTCTGAAAGTTCCCTCTTTTTTGGGAACTACGAACAGATTTGAATAAAACCCTATTCCTTGTTCCTTTATTGGAACTGGGTGTATCACTCCCATCTTTAACAGGTCTTCTACACAATGTAAGAAAGCCTGTCTCTTTATTTGGTTTAAGGATAAGTGAGACATGTGGAACCTTCCCCTTGGGGGTAGTTCCCTGAATTCCAGAAGATAACCCTGAGAAACTATTTCTAGTGCCCAGGGATCCTGAACATCTCTTGCCCAAGCCTGAGCAAAGAGAGAGAGTCTGCCCCCTACTAGATCCGGTCCCGGATCGGGGGTTACTCCTTCATGCTGTTTTGTTAGCAGCAGCAGGCTTCTTGGCCTGCTTACCCTTGTTCCAGCCTTGCATCGGTTTCCAGGCTGGTTTGGGTTGTGAGGCATTACCCTCTTGCTTAGAGGATGCAGAATTAGAGGCCGGTCCGTTCCTGAAATTGCGAAAGGAACGAAAATTAGACTTATTCTTGGCCTTTAAAGGCCTATCTTGTGGAAGGGCGTGGCCCTTTCCCCCAGTGATGTCTGAGATAATCTCTTTCAATTCTGGTCCAAATAGAGTTTTACCTTTGAAAGGGATGTTAAGCAATTTTGTCTTGGATGACACATCCGCTGACCAAGACTTTAGCCAAAGCGCTCTGCGCACCACGATTGCAAACCCTGAATTTTTCGCCGCTAATCTAGCTAATTGCAAAGCGGCATCTAAAATAAAAGAGAGTTACCCAACTTAAGTGCGTGAACTCTGTCCATAACCTCCTCATATGGAGTCTCTCTACTGAGCGACTTTTCTAGTTCCTCGAACCAGAACCACGCTGCTGTAGTGACAGGAACAATGCACGAAATGGGTTGTAGAAGGTAACCTTGCTGTACAAAAATCTTTTTAAGCAAACCCTCCAATTTTTTATCCATAGGATCTTTGAAAGCACAACTATCCTCGATAGGAATAGTAGTGCGCTTGTTTAGAGTAGAAACTGCCCCCTCGACCTTAGGCACTGTCTGCCATAAGTCCTTTCTGGGGTCGACCATAGGAAATAATTCTTAAATATAGGGGGGGGAACAAAAAGGTATGCCGGGCTTTTCCCACTCCTTATTCACTATGTCCGCCACCCGCTTGGGTATAGGAAAAGCGTCGGGGGGCACCGGAACCTCTAGGAACTTGTCCATCTTGCATAATTTCTCTGGAATGACCAAGTTGTCACAATCATCCAGAGTAGATAACACCTCCTTAAGCAGTGCGCGGAGATGTTCTAATTTAAATTTAAATGTCACAACATCAGGTTCAGCTTGTTGAGAAATTTTTCCTGAATCTGAAATTTCCCCATCTGACAAAACCTCCCTCATGGCCCCTTCAGATTGGTGTGAGGGTATGACAGAACAATTATCATCAGCGCCCTCCTGCTCTTCAGTGTTTAAAACAGAGCAATCGCGCTTTCTCTGATATGTAGGCATTTTGGATAAAATATTTGCTATGGAGTTATCCATTACAGCCGTCAATTGTTGCATGGTAATAAGCATTGGCGCGCTAGATGTACTAGGGGCCTCCTGCGTGGGCAAAACTGGTGTAGACACAGTAGGAGATGATGTAGTATCATGTTTACTCCCCTCATCTGAGGAATCATCTTGGGCAATTTCATTATCTGTGGCAGTACTGTCCTTACTTTGTTTGGACGCTATGGCACAATTATCACACAAATTTAAATGGGGAGACACATTGGCTTTCATACATATAGAACATAGCTTATCCGAAGGCACAGACATGTTAAACAGGCTTAAACTTGTCAATAAAGCACAAAAAACGTTTTAAGACAAAACCGTTACTGTCTCTTTAAATTTTAAACAGAAAACACTTTATTACTGAATATGTGAAAAAGTATGAAGGAATTGTTAAAAAATTACCAGAATTTCAACACAGTGTCTTAAAGCATTAAGAGTATTGCACACCAATTTTCAGAGCTTTAACCCTTAAAATAACGGAACCGGAGCCGTTTACAAATTTAACCCCTATACAGTCCCAGCTATAGCCTTTGCTGTGACCTAACCAAGCCCAGAGGGGAATACGATACCAAGTGACGCCTTCTAGAAACTTTTCCAGCTACTTTCAGACCCTCACACATGCATCTGCATGTCATGCTCTCAAAAACAACTGCGCAGTAATGGCGAGAAAATGAGGCTCAGCCTACAACTGGGAAGGCCCTCCCTGACTGGAAAAGGTGTCTAACATAGTGCCTGCCGTTAAAAAACGTTCCCCAAGTTTATAAATGTGAATTATCAGCATAAACATGTATAAAATGCCCAAATAAAGCAATCGATTTAGCCCATAAAAGTGTCTACCAGTTTTATAGGCCATATTAAGCCCTTTATTCTGTTTGCCTGACTAAGAAAATGGCTTACCGGTCCCCATGAGGGGAAATGACAGCCTTCCAGCATTACATGGTCTTGTTAGAAATATGGCTAGTCATACCTTAAGAAGAAAAGTCTGCTAACTGTTTCCCCCAACTGAAGTTACTTCATCTCAACAGTCCTATGTGGAAACAGCAATCGATTTTAGTTACTGTCTGCTAAAATCATCTTCCTCTCACAAACAGAAATCTTCATCCTTTTCTGTTTCAGAGTAAATAGTACATACCAGCACTATTTTAAAATAACAAACACTTGATAGAAGAATAAAAAACTACATTTAAACACCAAAAAACTCTTAACCATCTCCGTGGAGATGTTGCCTGTGCAACGGCAAAGAGAATGACTGGGGTGGGCGGAGCCTAGGAGGGACTATATGGCCAGCTTTGCTGGGACTCTTTGCCATTTCCTGTTGGGGAAGAGATATTCCCACAAGTAAGGATGACGCCGTGGACCGGACACACCAATGTTGGAGAAATGAGGCTCAGCCTACTACAGGGAAGGCCCTTCCTGACTGAAAAGGTGTCTAAACCAGTGCCTGACGTTAAAAAACGTTCCCCAAATTTTATAAGTGTGAATATCAACATCAATCTTTATAAAAAGCCCAAATAAAGCAATCGATCTTGCCCATAAAAATGTCTACCAGTTTTATAGCCCACATTAAGCCCTTTATTCTGTTTGATTAAGAAAATGGCTTACCGGTCCCCATGAGGGGAATGACAGCCTTCCAGCATTACACAGTCTTGTTAGAAAAATGGCTAGTCATACCTTAAGCAGAAAAGTCTGCTAACTGTTTCCCCCAACTGAAGTTATTTCATCTCAACAGTCCTATGTGGAAACAGCAAACGATTTTAGTTACTGCTGCTAAAATCATATTCCTCTCACAAACAGAACTCTTCATCTTTTTCTGTTTCAGAGTAAATAGTACATACCAGCACTATTTTAAAATAACAAACTCTTGATAGTAGAATAAAAAACTACAACTAATCACCACATACTCTTCACCATCTCCGTGGAGATGTTGCCTGTGCAACGACAAAGAGAATGACTGGGGTGGGCGGAGCCTAGGAGGGACTATATGGACAGCTTTTGCTGTGCTCTTTGCCATTTCCTGTTGGGGAAGAGAATATTCCCACAAGTTATGGATGACGCCGTGGACCGGACACACCAATGTTGGAGAAAAAGCGTTATGCTATAAAACGTTAACTTCAATCAAAAACACCCCCTGCCCTCAGGGGTCTGTAAAATCAGATTAAACCTTCGATTAAGCCCAAACTGTCTTTGAAAGGCCCACAGGAGTTGGAGCTTGCTGTTTGTCTGGGAAAAACAACTGCGCAACTGAGGTGCGAAAATAGGCCCCGCCCATCTCACTCGATGTCTCACAGCCTAAAATGACCGCACCAGAGCGATCTAAAACTTAGCAATGTGGGTTCCTATACCCATAAAGTGAAGCCATGTGTATCCCTCTATACTTCAATAAAGTACAAAACGTCTGCCATAAAAAACGTTATCTGAAACTCCCAATTATTAAAACGTTTGCCCACAAACATCATAACATCAGTGTCAACCATCTTTTTATAGCCCAATATGCAGGTCCAGTAATACCCCTCTCTATACATTAGGATTACTGCTTACCCTTACCCTCATGGGGATACTGTCAGCCAATTCTGAAATAACACAGTCTCTCCAGAAAAAAATGACTGAACATACCTCAATGCTTATAGCATGAAAACGTTCCTCACACTGAAGTTTCTTAAGTACTCCTCAGCCATTCTGTGGGAACTACTCTGGATCCTAGTAACAACTGCTAAGATCATCAGTCTCCAGGCAGAAGTCTTCATCCATCTGCTGCCGGGGAGAAAATAGTACACACCGGTACCATTTAAATAAAAAACTCTTGCTTGAAGAAAATAAAAACTAAAATTTTATCACCTCTTTCACTTTACCCTTCCTATTACTTAGAGTAGGCAAAGAGAATGACTGGGGGGTGGAGTCAAGGGAGGAGCTATATAGACAGCTCTGCTGTGGTGCTCTTTGCCACTTCCTGTTAGCAGGAGGATAATATCCCACAAGTAAGGGATGAATCTGTGGACTCCTCGTATCTTATAGAAGAAATTATCATATAAGTGAGGCACATGATAAAATTAAAATGAGCTTCACAAAATAGAATTACTAAAGTTAATTTGCCACCTGCTGACAGCACAAGTGTCTGAGCCAATAGTAGTTATGGGATCCAGTGAATGGGCAGAATGAAGTGTAGCTGTCTCTGAGCAGTGGAAGTCAAAGGGTGTTACTAGATAAAATAAACCACCAATGAAAATAGAATATAGGATGATTGACAGACAATTCAGACAATAGCTGAGGCACCATTACTTTGTGATGCGTAGCGTAGCCACAGTCCCATGATTGCACATCTGTAGCACTCACTACTGGAACATGTGATCAGCCAAAAAAAACGGCTTTTTGTATTTTACTAATGCCGGCAATGGCTCAAATAAAAAAAAGACATGATTTCACTAATGCAGGCAGGCGCCTGTAGGCACATGCCTACTATGCCTAATAGGAAATCCAGCCCTGCCCACATATACTGAACATTTCAATACTTTAAGGGACAGTCTAGTCACAAATAAACTTTCATGATTCAGAAAGTGCATGTAATTTTAAACAACTTTCCAATTTGCTTTTATCATCAGTTTTGCTTTGGTCTCTTAGGCCTAGATTTGGAGTTCGGCGGTAAAAGGGCTGTTAACGCTCCGCGGGTTTTTTTCTGGCCGCACCATAAATTTAACTCTGGTATCGAGAGTTCAAACAAATGCTGCGTTAGGCTCCAAAAAAGGAGCGTAGAGCATATTTACCGCAAATGCAACTCTCGATACCAGAGTTGCTTACGGACGCGGCCGGCATCAAAAACGTGCTCGTGCACGATTCTCCCATAGGAAACAATGGGGCAGTTTGAGCTGAAAAAAAACCTAACACCTGCAAAAAAGCAGCGTTCAGCTCTTAACGCAGCCCCATTGTTTCCTATGGGGAAACACTTCCTACGTCTGCACCTAACACTCTAACATGTACCCCGAGTCTAAACACCCCTAACCTTACACTTATTAACCCCTAATCTGCCGCCCCCGCTATCGCTGACCCCTGCATTACACTTTTAACCCCTAATCTGCCGCTCCGTAAACCGCCGCCACCTACGTTATCCCTATGTACCCCTAATCTGCTGCCCTAACATCGCCGACCCCTATGTTATATTTATTAACCCCTAATCTGCCCCCCACAACGTCGCCGACACCTGCCTACACTTATTAACCCCTAATCTGCCGAGCGGACCTGAGCGCTACTATAATAAAGTTATTAACCCCTAATCCGCCTCACTAACCCTATCATAAATAGTATTAACCCCTAATCTGCCCTCCCTAACATCGCCGACACCTACCTTCAATTATTAACCCCTAATCTGCCGACCGGAGCTCACCGCTATTCTAATAAATGTATTAACCCCTAAAGCTAAGTCTAACCCTAACACTAACACCCCCCTAAGTTAAATATAATTTTTATCTAACGAAATAAATTAACTCTTATTAAATAAATGATTCCTATTTAAAGCTAAATACTTACCTGTAAAATAAATCCTAATATAGCTACAATATAAATTATAATTATATTATAGCTATTTTAGGATTAATATTTATTTTACAGGCAACTTTGTAATTATTTTAACCAGGTACAATAGCTATTAAATAGTTAAGAACTATTTAATAGTTACCTAGTTAAAATAATAACAAATTTACCTGTAAAATAAATCCTAACCTAAGATATAATTAAACCTAACACTACCCTATCAATAAAATAATTAAATAAACTACCTACAATTACCTACAATTAACCTAACACTACACTATCAATAAATTAATTAAACACAATTGCTACAAATAAATACAATTAAATAAACTATCTAAAGTACAAAAAATAAAAAAGAACTAAGTTACAGAAAATAATAAAATATTTACAAACATAAGAAAAATATTACAACAATTTTAAACTAATTACACCTACTCTAAGCCCCCTAATAAAATAACAAAGCCCCCCAAAATAAAAAATTCCCTACCCTATTCTAAAATACAAATATTACAAGCTCTTTTACCTTACCAGCCCTGAACAGGGCCCTTTGCGGGGCATGCCCCAAGAATTTCAGCTCTTTTGCCTGTAAAAAAAAACATACAATACCCCCCCCCCAACATTACAACCCACCACCCACATACCCCTAATCTAACCCAAACCCCCCTTAAATAAACCTAACACTAATCCCCTGAAGATCTTCCTACCTTGTCTTCACCATACCAGGTTCACCGATCCGTCCTGGCTCCAAGATCTTCATCCAACCCAAGCGGGGGTTGGCGATCCATAATCCGGTGCTCCAAAGTCTTCCTCCTATCCGGCAAGAAGAGGACATCCGGACCGGCAAACATCTTCTCCAAGCGGCATCTTCTATCTTCTTCCATCCGATGACGACCGGCTCCATCTTGAAGACCTCCAGCGCGGATCCATCCTCTTCTTCCGACGACTAGACGACGAATGACGGTTCCTTTAAGGGACGTCATCCAAGATGGCGTCCCTCGAATTCCGATTGGCTGATAGGATTCTATCAGCCAATCGGAATTAAGGTAGGAATTTTCTGATTGGCTGATGGAATCAGCCAATCAGAATATAGTTCAATCCGATTGGCTGATCCAATCAGCCAATCAGATTGAGCTCGCATTCTATTGGCTGTTCCGATCAGCCAATAGAATGCGAGCTCAATCTGATTGGCTGATTGGATCAGCCAATCGGATTGAACTATATTCTGATTGGCTGATTCCATCAGCCAATCAGAAAATTCCTACCTTAATTCCGATTGGCTGATAGAATCCTATCAGCCAATCGGAATTCGAGGGACGCCATCTTGGAAGACGTCCCTTAAAGGAACCGTCATTCGTCGTCTAGTCGTCGGAAGAAGAGGATGGATCCGCGCTGGAGGTCTTCAAGATGGAGCCGGTCGTCATCGGATGGAAGAAGATAGAAGATGCCGCTTGGAGAAGATGTTTGCCGGTCCGGATGTCCTCTTTTTGCCGGTTAGGAGGAAGACTTTGGAGCACCGGATTATGGATCGCCAACCCCCGCTTGGGTTGGATGAAGATCTTGGAGCCAGGACGGATCGGTGAACCTGGTATGGTGAAGACAAGGTAGGAAGATCTTCAGGGGATTAGTGTTAGGTTTATTTAAGGGGGGTTTGGGTTAGATTAGGGGTATGTGGGTGGTGGGTTGTAATGTTGGGGGGGGGGGTATTGTATGTTTTTTTTTTACAGGCAAAAGAGCTGAAATTCTTGGGGCATGCCCCGCAAAGGGCCCTGTTCAGGGCTGGTAAGGTAAAAGAGCTTGTAATATTTGTATTTTAGAATAGGGTAGGGAATTTTTTATTTTGGGGGGCTTTGTTATTTTATTAGGGGGCTTAGAGTAGGTGTAATTAGTTTAAAATTGTTGTAATATTTTTCTTATGTTTGTAAATATTTTATTATTTTCTGTAACTTAGTTCTTTTTTATTTTTTGTACTTTAGATAGTTTATTTAATTGTATTTATTTGTAGCAATTGTGTTTAATTAATTTATTGATAGTGTAGTGTTAGGTTAATTGTAGGTAATTGTAGGTAGTTTATTTAATTATTTTATTGATAGGGTAGTGTTAGGTTTAATTATATCTTAGGTTAGGATTTATTTTACAGGTAAATTTGTTATTATTTTAACTAGGTAACTATTAAATAGTTCTTAACTATTTAATAGCTATTGTACCTGGTTAAAATAATTACAAAGTTGCCTGTAAAATAAATATTAATCCTAAAATAGCTATAATATAATTATAATTTATATTGTAGCTATATTAGGATGTATTTTACAGGTAAGTATTTAGCTTTAAATAGGAATTATTTATTTAATAAGAGTTAATTTATTTTGTTAGATAAAAATTATATTTAACTTAGGGGGGTGTTAGTGTTAGGGTTAGACTTAGCTTTAGGGGTTAATACATTTATTAGAATAGCGGTGAGCTCCGGTCGGCAGATTAGGGGTTAATAATTGAAGGTAGGTGTCGGCGATGTTAGGGAGGGCAGATTAGGGGTTAATACTATTTATGATAGGGTTAGTGAGGCGGATTAGGGGTTAATAACTTTATTATAGTAGCGCTCAGGTCCGCTCGGCAGATTAGGGGTTAATAAGTGTAGGTAGGTGTCGGCGACGTTGAGGGGGGCAGATTAGGGGTTAATAAATATAACATAGGGGTCGGCGATGTTAGGGGTAGCAGATTAGGGGTACATAGGGATAACGTAGGTGGCGGCGATTTGCGGTCGGAAGATTAGGGGTTAATTATTTTAAGTAGCTTGCGGCGACGTTGTGGGGGGCAAGTTAGGGGTTAATAGATATAATACAGGGGTCGGCGGTGTTAGGGGCAGCAGATTAGGGGTACATAAGTATAACGTAGGTGGCGGTCGGCAGATTAGGGGTTAAAAATTTTAATCGAGTGGCGGCGATGTGGGGGGACCTCGGTTTAGGGGTACATAGGTAGTTTATGGGTGTTAGTGTACTTTAGGGTACAGTAGTTAAGAGCTTTATAAACCGGCGTTAGCCAGAAAGCTCTTAACTCCTGCTATTTTCAGGCGGCTGGAATCTTGTCGTTAGAGCTCTAACGCTCACTGCAGAAACGACTCTAAATACCGGCGTTAGGAAGATCCCATTGAAAAGATAGGCTACGCAAATGGCGTAGGGGGATCTGCGGTATGGAAAAGTCGCGGCTGAAAAGTGAGCGTTAGACCCTTTAATCACTGACTCCAAATACCAGCGGGCGGCCAAAACCAGCGTTAGGAGCCTCTAACGCTGGTTTTGACGGCTACCGCCGAACTCTAAATCTAGGCCTAAGTGTTCTTAGATGAAAGCTAAACCTAGGTAGGCTCACATGCTAATTTCTTAGCCACTGAAGGCCGCCTCTTATCTTAATGCATTTCGACATTTTTTCACAACTAGTGGGCGTTAGTTCATGTGTGCTATATAGATAACATTGTGATCACGCCCGTGGAGTTACCTAGGAGTCAGCACTGATTGGCTAAAATGTAAGTCTGTCAAAAGAACTGAAATAAGGAGGCAGTCTGCAGAGGCTTAGGTACAAGGTAATCACAGAGGTAAAAAGTATATTATTATAACCGTGTTGATTATGCAAAACTGGGGAATGGGTAATAAAGGATTATCTATCTTATTAAACAATAAAAATTCTGGTGTAGACTGTCCCTTTAAAGAGAAAATGAAACTTTCATGATTCAGATAGAGCACACAATTGTAAACAACTTTCCAGTTCACTTCTATTATAAAAATATGCACAATCTTAATATAATTGTGATTGGCTAATGGCTGTCACATGATGCAGGGGGAAGGAAAATTAAACTAACTTTGAAATTTGTCGGGAAAAAAAAAAATCTACTGCTCATTTGAAATTCCTACTAAGTGCTTTTGCATTATATTTTTAGCCTGCATTTGTTGATTATGCAAATCTATTGAGTTTAATGGTCGTTTAAGTATTAGCTATAGAAAAGCTATTTAATAATAACCAGCAGAAGAAATGAACTTCCCAGTGGGGATAAGGCGCTATAGCTTGCAACAACAGTGGAATGAATATGTGAAGTTAAATTATAATTTTGGCTACAAGGGCATCTACATACAAGCAACTCCTGAAGACTCTTAGACATTTCCACCTTACCTCTCTAAAGGTTAGTTCTTAGAAGCGTTCAACCATTTTGCAACATCTTCCAAATAAGAAAATACTACATAAACTGTAAAATTACAGCATAACCTTTATTTTCTCAGTAAACTTAATTGTACAGATGAAGCACACCTGATGAATCCTAGATATGTTCTTTGATCCTCTACAGGAAACCGTATCCCACTTACAATATTGGTTATATCAGGAAATTATAGAGCTCTGCAAGGATGAACCCATGCACTCTTTATTATGGTTCCTGACAGCCATAGGTACCTTGTACTATGACTTGATTTATGTGTCTACTACTGAGTGCACATTATTAAGCCTCCAGGAAGGGAATTATATATTGGGTCAGTCAGGAGGTGGTCTGTCCAGGGCAGGGGTGTCCAAACTTTGCTCTCCAGAGGTTTTGGAACTACATTTCCGATGATGCTCAGCCAGCATTTTATCTAGCTGAGCATCATGGGAAATGTAGTTCCAAAACCTCTGGAGAGCAAAGTTTGGACATCCCTGGTCCAGGGTAACTGAAACAATGTGACCTTACCATTTTGGCTCTCCCTTAAAACGTCAGAAGCTCTAAAGGATAAACTGGCCCTTATATCAGCACTAAACATATTTGACCTGTAGACTACTTGCCCTGGTACTCCACTGTGGTTGTGTGTAAAGATCTGCTCAGTGTCAATTTACTCCATTATTAGAGAGTACGCCAGATGGAAGTACCCAAGAACAAGGGTGGCTTTCCACTAAGTATAAGTCAATCCTTCAAACAAAAGAGCAAATGTTAATATTTCCAGTGCCTAAATGAGGGTGTGAAGGTGCAGCTGCTTTGAGTTTTAAAGAACTTAGTCATCAGTTTATTTACCCTTTTCCCATTTTTGCCTAAATCTGTCCAGTGACTGTTAAGCTTTAGTTTCCTAACCATTAACAGATTTCTATTTTCTCTTCGGAAACGTTGGTGTTCGGTCCTAATAATGAATTATAGAATATAACTGATGTTGCTTTTATTTAGTTATGTAGTGCAGAAACCATTTATTTTACAATATAAAGAGATAGGAGAACAATTACTCCAGCCTACAGCAGAAAATGTTGCACCAATCATTACAATTGCTGTGCAGACTTTACTGTCTAGTAGGTGCTTTCATGGAATATGGGGGAGAAAAACCAGCAGTGGTTGTTATAAAGCAGGGGTGTCCAAACTTTGCTCTCCAGAGGTTTTGGAACTACATTTCCCATGATGCTCAGCTAGATAAAATGCTGGCTGAGCATCATCGGAAATGTAGTTCCAAAACCTCTGGAGAGCAAAGTTTGGACACCCCTGTTATAAAGGATTTAAAGCCATCTATGCAATTTGAGAAGTAGAAACAAACATCTGAAAAAGACATGCTCAGAAGTGATCTGGCAGCAGAGGATTGTGGGAGGAGTAGTCCAAGATATTGGTCTGTAGAAAGTTGAGGCCAGAAATGCAAACCACACTCAAGCACACATACTTATACATCCAATGGCAAAAATATTACATTAAAGCCACAGTGGGGGTTACCAATCAAATGTTAATAAAATGAAAAAAGCCCCCACCCCACAGAAATGAACAATATTGTACATTTTCAGATTAAGGGGTTTAATTTCAGAATTTCCATACTTTTTAATGCTTGACTGGAAACAAACACTGGCATTAACACGTTTTCGCCATTGAATTTGATTCAGTTTAAAATTAATTGGCTTTTACTTTCTATTTTTTCAGGCAAAAAAAGAAAATCAACGTGTGGAAACGCTGGTTTTTGTACGGATGACAGGTTATTTTTTGCATTATTATTTTGTACAATGTTCCTTTAAAGCCCACACTATTTCCAGGAACGTTTTGCTTGATCAATAAGCTATTCGCTGGCAGACTTGGAAATTTAAGTTCAGAACATGGACTTTTGATGCCTGCACTGCACACTATATAAACCTCTTGATTATTCCAAGGCCTCTATTTAATCTATCATTAGGAGCTGATGACCCATAAGTAAACATAAAGCAGATCCTTCCTTCCTCCCATGCCCAGATTCACAGGCTCCTCTAACTGAGGATGCCCTGAAGCATTAGTAGCTCAACAGGGTTCCTCTAATCTTAGCGCTGCTCTGTGTATGTGCAATGAGACCAAGAAATTCATCTTTAACTAGGGAGCCTCCTCCCGCTGAAGAGACAAAGAAAGCCAGGGAAAATTGGTATATGAATGTACAGACATCCAGAAATGCTAGCAGGTTAACACTTTAATTGCTGCACGGTACTGCCCTCCTGACTGTATCCCTATGGGCTCAGGGTATCAGCTGAACCAAGAACAAGTGAAAAAAGGTTCAAGGACTTTTTTTAATAGCTATAAAAAAACATGCAACTATCAAGCATTATGTGACGCATATACATGTAACAATAAAAAATAAATCCCACAATTAATTCTACAAGAAAAAAAAGGGATCACAAAAATGTAAAACTCTTCTTAAAGGGACATTAAACACTAAGTACACACTAGATAGAATGATGCATTTAAAGAAAAGATTAGTCCATGACTAACATGTAGATGTATTTTTTAAAGTTTCATTAGTTGTTTAAAAAGTGACAAAATAAGTGTAAAGTTTTAGTGTCTATAAAACACTGGGAGCTGCCATGTTGTAACTTGTGTTACCTTCTCTGCTGTGGCCAATTAGGGTCAGTTATACATAGGTCACTAGAGTGTGCAGCCAATGGTTGTGCTGGATTTAACAGTGTGCTGCACTTTCATTTCTAACAGGAACTGAAAAGCTTACAATTTCAGAATGGAATTACAGGCAATGAGGACAAATTAAATAATGAAAGTATATTGCAGAGTTGTTTTATATATACAATTTATCATTTTATATTACCATCTCAAAGTGTTTAATGTCCCTTTAAACAACATGCAGTTTTTACCCATTTCAAGACTGCTCTTAAAGGGACATGAAACCCTAAAAACTTCTATCATGACTCAGCTAGAGCATACATTTTTAAACAACTTTCCAATTTACTTCTATTATCTAATTTGCTTTGTCCTCTTGGTATCCTTTATTGAAAAGCATATCTACTTAGGCTCAGGAGCTTTCTACTGATTGGTGGCTGCACATATATACCTCCTATGATTGGCTTACATATGTGTTCAGGTAGTTCCAAGAAGTGCATTGCTGCTAGTTCAACAAAGGATACCAAGAGAATGAAGCAAAATTTATAACAGAAGTAATTTGGAAAGATGCTTAAAACTGTATCTTCTATCTGAATCATCAAATACATTTTTGGGATTCATGTCCCTTTAACATTGCCCCTCTTTAGTTTTACACCAAAATCTCTGTTTAAATATGTTTCCACTCTTACAAGCTTCTGTCACGCACGTTGACTAGTAGTAGGCTTTATACATGCTCATTGCCCTCATACACAAAAACAACTACTGATTACACTGGTATGTAATGGTATGATGGCATGATGGCATCACATACAGACCAGCAACAAGCAATCACCAAGCCTTCTCCCGCATAGGCAGACACACTTGGTAACCGGGGGGTATGGGAAAGTAAAGAAGTCTTATAGTCATGCACATAAAACAGATCTATTTTACATCAAAAAACAGAATTTATGCTTACCTGATAAATTACTTTCTCCAACGGTGTGTCCGGTCCACGGCGTCATCCTTACTTGTGGGATATTCTCTTCCCCAACAGGAAATGGCAAAGAGTCCCAGCAAAGCTGGTCACATGATCCCTCCTAGGCTCCGCCCACCCCAGTCATTCGACCGACGGACAGGAGGAAATATATATAGGAGAAACCATATGATACCGTGGTGACTGTAGTTAGAGAAAATAATTCATCAGACCTGATTAAAAAACCAGGGCGGGCCGTGGACCGGACACACCGTTGGAGAAAGTAATTTATCAGGTAAGCATAAATTCTGTTTTCTCCAACATTGGTGTGTCCGGTCCACGGCGTCATCCTTACTTGTGGCAACCAATACCAAAGCTTTAGGACACGGATGAAGGGAGGGAGCAAATCAGGTCACCTAAATGGAAGGCACCACGGCTTGCAAAACCTTTCTCCCAAAAATAGCCTCCGAAGAAGCAAAAGTATCAAATTTGTAAAATTTGGCAAAAGTGTGCAGTGAAGACCAAGTCGCTGCCTTACATATCTGGTCAACAGAAGCCTCGTTCTTGAAGGCCCATGTGGAAGCCACAGCCCTAGTGGAGTGAGCTGTGATTCTTTCAGGAGGCTGCCGTCCGGCAGTCTCATAAGCCAATCGGATAATGCTTTTAAGCCAAAAGGAAAGAGAGGTAGAAGTCGCTTTTTGACCTCTCCTTTTACCAGAATAAACAACAAACAAGGAAGATGTTTGTCTGAAATCTTTAGTAGCCTCTAAATAGAATTTTAGAGCACGGACTACGTCCAAATTGTGTAACAAACGTTCCTTCTTTGAAACTGGATTCGGACACAAAGAAGGTACAACTATCTCCTGGTTAATATTTTTGTTGGAAACAACTTTCGGAAGAAAACCAGGCTTAGTACGCAAAACCACCTTATCTGCATGGAACACCAGATAGGGCGGAGAACACTGCAGAGCAGATAACTCTGAAACTCTTCTAGCAGAAGAAATTGCAACCAAAAACAAAACTTTCCAAGATAATAACTTAATATCTACGGAATGTAAGGGTTCAAACGGAACCCCTTGAAGAACTGAAAGAACTAGATTTAGACTCCAGGGAGGAGTCAAAGGTCTGTAAACAGGCTTGATCCTAACCAGAGCCTGAACAAATGCTTGAACATCTGGCACAGCTGCCAGTCTTTTGTGAAGTAAAACAGATAAAGCAGAGATCTGTCCCTTCAGAGAACTTGCAGATAATCCTTTCTCCAAACCTTCTTGTAGAAAGGATAGAATCTTAGGAATTTTTATCTTGTTCCATGGGAATCCTTTAGATTCACACCAACAGATATATTTTTTCCATATTTTATGGTAAATTTTTCTAGTTACAGGCTTTCTAGCCTGAATCAGAGTATCTATCACAGAATCTGAAAACCCACGCTTTGATAAAATCAAGCGTTCAATCTCCAAGCCGTCAGTTGGAGGGAAACCAGATTCGGATGTTCGAATGGACCCTGAACAAGAAGGTCCTGTCTCAAAGGTAGCTTCCATGGTGGAGCCGATGACATATTCACCAGGTCTGCATACCAAGTCCTGCGTGGCCACGCAGGAGCTATCAAGATCACCGAGGCCCTCTCCTGATTGATCCTGGCTACCAGCCTGGGGATGAGAGGAAACGGTGGGAATACATAAGCTAGGTTGAAGGTCCAAGGTGCTACTAGTGCATCTACTAGGGTCGCCTTGGGATCCCTGGATCTGGACCCGTAGCAAGGAAACCTTGAAGTTCTGACGAGATGCCATCAGATCCATGTCTGGAATGCCCCATAATTGAGTTATTTGGGCAAAGATTTCCGGATGGAGTTCCCACTCCCCCGGATGGAATGTCTGATGACTCAGAAAATCCGCTTCCCAATTTTCCACTCCTGGGATGTGGATCGCAGACAAGTGGCAGGAGTGATCCTCCACCCATTGAATTATCTTGGTCACTTCTTTCATCACCAGGGAAGTCCTTGTTCCCCCCTGATGATTGATATATGCAACGGTCGTCATGTTGTCTGACTGAAACCTTATGAATTTGGCCTTTGCTAGTTGAGGCCAAGCTCAGAGAGCATTGAATATCGCTCTCAGTTCCAGAATGTTTATCGGGAGAAGAGACTCTTCCCGAGACCATAGACACTGAGCTTTCAGGGATTCCCAGACCGCGCCCCAGCCCACTAGGCTGGCGTCGGTCGTGACAATGACCCACTCTGGTCTGCGGAAGCTCATTCCCTGTGACAGATTGTCCAGGGTCAGCCACCAACGGAGTGAATGCTTATCTGATGGTACAGACATGTTAAACAGGCTTAAACTTGTCAACAAAGTACAAAAAAACGTTTTAAAATAAAACCGTTACTGTCACTTTAAATTTCAAACTGAAAACACTTTATTACTGAATATGTGAAAAAGTATGAAGGAATTGTTCAAAATTCACCAAAATTTCACCACAGTGTCTTAAAGCATTAAAAGTATTGCACACCAAATTTCAGAGCTTTAACCCTTAAATTAACGGAACCGGAGCCGTTTTTACATTTAACCCCTATACAGTCCCAGAATGAGGCTCTGTCTATAACTAGAAAGGCCCCCATCTGAAAAAGGTGTCCAACACAGTGCCTGCCGTTTTTCTAAACGTTCCCCAAGATTATAATACCAATAATTAGTTAGAATCTGCATAATATGCCTAGTAAAGCAATTGTTTTAGCCCAGAAAAATGTCTACCAGTTTTTAAGCCCTTTTTGAAGCCCTTTATTCTTTTATGTTTAACTAAGAAAATGGCTTACCGGTCCCCATGAGGGGAAATTACAGCCTTCCAGCATTACATGGTCTTGTTAGAAATATGGCTAGTCATACCTTAAGCAGAAAAGACTGCTAACTGTTTCCCCCAACTGAAGTTACTTCATCTCAACAGTCCTGTGTGGAAACAGCAATCGATTTTAGTTACTGTCTGCTAAAATCATCTTCCTCTTACAAACAGAAATCTTCATCCTTTTCTGTTTCAGAGTAAATAGTACATACCAGCACTATTTTAAAATAACAAACACTTGATAGAAGAATAAAACTACATTTAAACACCAAAAAACTCTTAACCATCTCCGTGGAGATGTTGCCTGTGCAACGGCAAAGAGAATGACAGGGGTGGGCGAAGCCTAGGAGGGATCATGTGACCAGCTTTGCTGGGACTCTTTGCCATTTCCTGTTGGGGAAGAGAATATCCCACAAGTAAGGATGACGCCGTGGACCGGACACACCAATGTTGGAGAAACATACATTTATGCTTACCTGAGTCCACATTCAATTACTCCTGGGAGTAAACCTCCTGACCACTAGGAGGAGGCAAAGATTCCTAAAACTCCAAGAGTAGTTAATCCCTCACATTTCTCTGGTATATCAGTCTGAGGTATATAAATCATAAAGAAAACAAGCGCATACATTATACAATAAAACATATAATTAAAACACCAAATGAAGAGTCCAAAGAAAAATATTAGCAGTCCCAAATGGATAGGAAAAAACTCCAATGATGGTCCAAGGGGAATTTGTAAGGAGAAACAGAAACACCATATGGTGTTGTACCCCACCCACTGGGCTCCTAATGGAACTACTCACAGGAAAAAATCGAGAACTGTATCACCATCTGTCAGCGTACATCCGATGTTTCGGTAGCGTCCGATGAGAGTGTGGTGGAACTGTATGTCATGAGAGACCAAACCCACTCCCTGTCAGTAAAGACTAAACAGAGTCCTACTCAGGAGTATACACGCAGCTCATAGCGTAGGAGCGGACCACTCCAATCTGACGTATAACCGAACAAGCAGAAGTAGAAAAAGTAGGAAAGGACAAAGCAGGGAAAATAAGGTACAAACTAGAACTAAAGGGACCTTGAGATCGGAAGTCAAGTCGAAGTGGAAGAGACCACAAAGGAAAACTGGACATCCGAAACAGATCTGCTTATAAAGTTCTGCATGGCCCAGCAGGAGCAATCAGAATTACTGATGAGAACCCTTTTTTATCCGAGCTATCACTCTTGGCAACAGAACAGTTGAAAGAAAAATGTAAACAAGACAAAATGACCAGTGAGTTGCTAGAGCATTTACAAACCCCACTTGAAGATACCTGGATCTTACTAAATATCTGGGAAGTTTGTTGTTCAAATGAGAAGACATCAGGTCTATCTCTGGTATACCCCATTGATCCACAATCTGGATAATCCACAATGAAGAGACCATTCCCCTGGATGAAGAGATTGGTGACTGAGATAGTCTGCTTCCCAGTTGTTTATACCTGGGATAACGATTGCTGAACAAGTACAAAGATTGTTCTCTGCCCAAGTTAAAATTTGGAAAACTTCCTTCATCGCTAGGGAACAGCAAACTCCCCCTTTATGATTTATATAAGCCACTGCTGTGACACTGTCCAATTGAAAATGCAGATAAGTATCTTCTTTTGGGAGAAGCCAGCTCTGAAGGAGCCTGAAGATTGCATTGAGTTCTAGATTAATCCGAGATAACCTCACTTCCTGAGGTAATTAAACTCCTTGTGCTCCTCTAGACCTCCAAATTCCAAAAGGAATAGCGTCTGATGCTGCTATCATCATTCCTAACACTTTCATGCAATAATATACTGTAGGATTGGAAAGAGACTAGAGTTATACAAGCTTACTGAAGCTTTAAACTCCTTTGACCCATTAAGTAAAGTCTCACAGAAATGTTTAGCTTTGGTTCAAATGGAATTAGTGACTTCTAGGAGGTTCTAGAATAATCATTTTTTGTGCAGAGAAGGATGACATCTGGTTCCTAGATTAACAAAATGAATGAAAAAGACTAGTTGTCCTGTTCTTTCCTCTGGACATCTTGGCCTAAGGAAGAAAAACTCCTTTACTTCCTGTGACAGAAGAATTATGGCATCAAGGCCAGGCCCAAACAAGATATTTGCATGAAAGGAATGTAACAGAAGTCTAGATTTTTAAACCATATCAGCTGATCATAACTTCGGCCATATAGCTCTTCTGGTTAAAACAGGTAACACCATATTCTTAATACAGGATATCTTAACAATAGAAACACAAACAAAAGCATTTGCTGACCTTAGAAATTGAAAATCTTCATCTAAGGAATCATCTGAACTTTGATTAGATACATTGTCACACCAAACAGTAGAAGCTGCTGCAACACAGGCAATGCTAACAGATGGTCTACATAAGAAACCTGTGTGTTAAAAAGACTTTCTATAAAAAGACTCTAGTTTTCTATTCATTGGGACCTAGAAGGAAGTACTATAGTCACAGAAATTGACTTTTGAAGTGGGCGGCGGGCGGAGTGCGGGGTATTTAAATTTTATATCTATATTAAAAAGTAAGTTATAGCACAAATTCATTACAACTGATTAATAAAACTCCATCTAAAATATCACTAACATTCCGGATCTGTTTTTATAAAAGGGAGAGTTTACCATTACTTTAACTCCCTCAGCACTGCACAGAGCTAAAATAACATGCAAAGTATAAAGGGCGTTAAGAATATACAACAGCAACTCTGTAACGTGTATGAAATAAATTACTGCACAAAAAGCCGGTGTCCTTTTTAAGAGACATGAAGAGTGCGCAACAGCGCTAAACTAATAGTCCACAAACTATTATGACGACAGCACAGGAAAATGAGAGCGTGCTACAGCACTAAACTGAAAAGCAAGGAAGCTGTTAACGGACAGCACAGGGCAAACTAAAGCCCACTTCAGCGCTATACTAACAGACAAAGGAAGCTGTTAACTAAAACAGCAAGAAAAACAAGCACAAGCTACAGCGCTAAGTAAAAACCAAACCTGTCAGTGTTAGTGCACAAATAAAAATGCAATAACCTAGTCCAAAAATGTATCTCCTAAAACCCCTAGACAATGAAGACTAGCGTATACTGTGGAATGTTTGTCCCTGGCTATGATGTACATTATGTAAGTGCACCTACTAATAACCTAAGGGTTATGTGAGTGCCATGTACAATGTCCTAAAATAACCTTACCCGCACCCACACTACTTTTCTTACCCACTGCAGACAGACTGCATTTAATAGAGAGCTCATCCAGTGCTGTGTACGTCACAGCAGAGGATCCAGGTAAGGAGCATACTGACGAACCAACAGGAGGAGGCTAAGGGACTATTCCCCGCGACACAAGTTGCAGGCTTATGACTAACTCGTCATTGGGAGTGATTTTGTTACTGACCCGTACTCCAACATCTCCTCTGTCTCTCAGTAGCAGCTCTCTGAGGGGGAAATTGGCCTCAAATCAGTCCGGGGAGGCAAAGATAGGCAAAGAGTCCTGGGAGGCAAAGATAATACTGACATACCAGGGAAGTGGTATTACATATTCTCGTAGTTTTGGGAATCTTTGTCTCCTCCAATTGGTAAGGAGGTAAGGTGGTATGGAGTAATGGATTGTGGACTCTTTTGCAGGAGATTAAATCGTCTCTCCTCTAGTTTTTACATATGAACTTGTCACCTTTTCTTGGAATAAAAGAGCTCCTGCCAACCATCTATATGGACCAAGGATATATTTATTTACGATACTTTTTATGTGCCTCTTCTCTAGACTAAACAGAACCAATTGGGCTGACTTCTCCTTATAAATTAAATAATCAAATCCATAGTTCTGCAGTGTCCTTTTCAATAATTGATCCAAAAACTGTAGTCTATACCCAAGGTGAGGTCTTAACAGGGATCTATATAGGGGCAGATATAGTGTCTGCTTTCTAGTCTTGCATTTATGCTACTGATATTTTAATTATTGTCTTAAAACCGAATGTCTAGCACTGAGAACTACTTTTTTAATTTCTTGTCTATAAAATCCTTTTAATCATTTCCATCTATGTTTTGCCAAGTCATGTCTCATTTAAAGGGCCATGATACCCAAATGTTTAAACACTTGAAAGTGATGCAGCATAGCTGTAAAAAACTGACTAGAAAATATCAACTGAACAGCTCTATGTAAAAAAAGAAGATATTTTACCTCAAAATGTCCTAAGTATTCACACCCCATTGTAAAGGACTTTAAGCAGCAAATCAGTATATCTGTCCAGGGACAGGCAAGGGAGTGAGCTTCGTGCACACATGTTATTGCCCTATTCAGCTGAAGGAAGTTTACTATGAAATCTCATGAGAGTTAAGTCAAATCTCATGAGATCACAGTAAAAGAGTTCATGACCTCAGCACTGCTGATGGCGATTGGCTGCTGATCATTTTTAAAAAAAAATTTTAACCTGCAGCTGGACAGCAGCTGAAGTATAACTTTTTACACAGAACTTACTCTGCTGAGCTGAGGAAATTGTGAGATAAAATATCTTCTTTTTTTACATAGAGATGCTCAAGTGATATTTTCTTGTCAGCTGTATCAGTTTCAAGTGATTTAGCATATGAGTATTATGTCCCTTTAAGTACGTAATAAGGAGCATGCTTATTTTTGTTTCCACAATGTAAAATCTTACATTTATCAGTGTTAAAACCTATTTACTAGCTCAATCTTTTCTATATCCCTATGCAGATCAAATACAGCCTGACCTATTGCTGTCTAATTCTTCCTCTAATTCATATATAAAAATAATAAGGTCTGGACCCATTACTGATCCATGACAGTCACAAATTATCGCTTTTTATCTAATTTGAGTATGATCGATTTACTACCGCTCTGTTCCGTGTCTTTTCACCAGGAGTTTATCCATGTGCTTATATTATCAGCCATTTATATTATCAGCCATTCATATTATCAGCCATTCCCAGTCCCTTAGTTTCGTACAACAATGTGCCATGTGATATTGTATCAAAAACTTTTGCAAAATCCAAGTATTTCACAACTGATTCACTTTTATCTATGTTACAGCTTATCTATTCATAGAAGCTAGTTAGATTAGTGTATCACAATCTATTTCTCATGTTAATCGTCTCATTATCTTGTTTTCATGTATATACTCATGAATATAATCCTTTGCAATCCCCTCTAGTAGTGTGCATGGAAGGATTAATCGGCACTATGCGCTTTTAAATGTTTTATTCTTATTATTTCTACTTAAACGTTTTAGCAAGCAAAATTTGTTTGTATATATTTCTTTAACTTTTGTCTCCAAAGTGGAATGGTTTCAGATGTATATTAGTTTTAAAAAAAAAGTATTTAAATATTCTCCATTTATCCCTTGTGTTTTTATTTAAAAACGCATTATCCCAAAATACGCTATGCATATTAAAGATTTTCTTAAATCATTGAAATTTGCCTTTTAAGGTCAAAAGTATCAACGTAGCACCGATCAAGAAAGCGGTCTTCAAACGTGACAAGGTTACAATCACCTAAATTATATTTTACTCATGTTTGATATTATTTCAGTATTATTTGATAGCACTAAATCCACATTTGTTTTATTCTTAGTAGTTTTCTCAATTAGTACTTATGTTTTAATATATACATTTCTGACTATCAGCTACCACTCATGAAAGCTCTTGCCTATTTATCGTAAAGATTACAATCCAGTACCTCTATCTTTCACTTAGACTGTAACACAACTAACCATAGCCATCTCTAGCTATACAACAATAATCTCCCCATACACAAGGAGCAGCAGTTTGACGTGGTATAAAGATATCACATGTCCTGTCATGTGTTACAAGAGTAAGATCAATGAGGACACAAGAATAATTAGTCAACTACAGGGCGATATGAACACTAAATAAAATAACTCAATTAAATATTTTGTAGCAATAATATGCACTTTTCATTTTTCTAAAGAACTTTGTACTTTTGTGCACCATATTGAAAAAACATAATTTATGTAAGAACTTACCTGATAAATTAATTTCTTTCATATTGGCAAGAGTCCATGAGCTAGTGACATATGGTATATACAATCCTACCAGGAGGGGCAAAGTTTCCCAAACCTCAAAATACCTATAAAAACACCCCTCACCACACCCACAATTCAGTTTAACGAATAGCCAAGCAGTGGGGTGATAAAGAAAGGAGTAGAAAGCATCAACAAAGGAAATTTGGAAATAATTGTGCTTTATACAAAAAATCATAACCACCATAAAAAGGGTGGGCCTCATGGACTCTTGCCAATATGAAAGAAATGAATTTATCAGGTAAGTTCTTACATAAATTATGTTTTCTTTCATGTAATTGGCAAGAGTCCATGAGCTAGCAACATATGGGATATCAATACCCAAGATGTGGATCTCCACTCAAGAGTCACTAGAGAGGGAATAAAATAAAAACAGCCATATACCGCTGAAAAAATTAGTCCACAACCCAAAAAAATAAGTTTATTTTCATATTTGAAACAAAAAAACTTAAATCAAAAGCAGAAGAATCAAACTGAAACAGCTGCCTGAAGAACTTTTCTACCAAAAACTGCTTCCGAAGAAGCAAATACATCAAAACGGTAGAATTTAGTAAATGTATGCAAAGAGGACCAAGTTGCTGCTTTGCAAATCTGATCAACTGAAGCTTCATTCTTAAAAGCCCACGAAGTGGAGACTGATCTAGTAGAATGAGCTGTAATTCTCTGAGGCGGGGCTTGACCCGACTCCAAATAAGCTTGATGAATCAAAAGCTTTAACCAAGAGGCCAAGGAAATAGCAGAGGCCTTCTGACCTTTCCTAGGACCAGAAAATAAAACAAATAGACTAGAAGTCTTCCTGAAATCTTTAGTAGCTTCAACATAATATTTCAAAGCTCTCACCACAGCCAAAGAATGTAAGGATCTTTCCAAAGGATTCTTAGGAATAGGACACAAGGAAGGGACAACAATTTCTCTACTAATGTTGTTAGAATTCACAATCTGAGGTAAAAATTCAAATGAAGTCCGCAAAACCGCCTTATCCTGATGAAAAATCAGAAAAGGAGATTCACAAGAAAAAGCAGATAGCTCAGAAACTCTTCTAGCAGAAGAGATGGCCAAAAGGAACAACACTTTTCAAGAAAGTAGTTTAATGTCCAAAGAATGCATAGGCTCAAATGGAGGAGCCTGTACAGCCTTCAGAACCAAATTAAGACTCCAAGGAGGAGAAATGGATTTAATGACAGGCTTAATACGAACTAAAGCCTGTACAAAACAGTGTATATCAGTAGTATAGCAATCTTTCTGTGAAAAAAAAAAAAAGAAAGAGCGGAGATTTGTCCTTTCAAGGAACTTGCAGACAAACCCTTATCCAAACCATCCTGAAGAAACTGCAAAATTCTAGGAATTCTAAAAGAATGCCAGGAAAAATTATGAGAAGAACACCATGAAATGTAAGTCTTCCAAACTCTATAATAAATCTTCCTAGAGACTGGTTTACGAGCTTGTAACATAGTATCAATCACTGAGTCAGAGAAACCTCTATGACTTAGTACTATGCGTTCAATTTCCATACCTTCCATACTCCCCTGGATGTAAAGTCTGGCGGCTGTGATAATCCGCTTCCCAATTGTCTACACCTGGGATATGCACCGCAGAGATTAGACAGGAGCTGGATTCCGCCCAAACAAGTATTCAAGATACTTCTTTCATAGCTTGGGGACTGTGAGTCCCACTCTGATGATTGACATATGCCACTGTTGTGATATTGTCTGTCTGAAAACAAATGAACGGTTCTCTCTTCAACAGAGGCCAAAACTGAAGAGCTCTGAGAATTGCACAGAGTTCTAAAATATTTATTGGTAATCTCGCCTCTTGAGATTTCCAAACCCCTTGTGCTGTCAGAGATCCCCAAACAGCTCCCGAACCTGAAAGACTTGCATCTGTTGTGATCACAGTCCAGGTTGGCCGAACAAAAGAAGCTCCTTGAACTAAACGATGGTGATCTATCCACCATGTCAGAGAGTGTCGTACATTGGGATTTAAGGATATTAATTGTGATATCTTTGTATAATCCCTGCACCATTTATTCAGCATACAAAGCTGAAGAGGTCTCATGTGAAAACGAGCAAAGGGGATTGCGTCCGATGCTGCAGTCTTAAGACCTAAAACTTCCATGCACATAGCCACTGAAGGGAATGACTGAGACTGAAGGTGCAACCAATTCTAAACGTCTCTTGTCTGTTAGAGACAGAGTCATGGACACTGAATCTATCTGGAAGCCTAAAAATGTGACCCTTGTCTGAGGAATCATGAAACTTTTTGGTAAATTGATCCTCCAACCCTGTTGTCGAAGGAACAAAACTAGTTGATTCGTGTGAGATTCTGCAGTACGTAAAGACTGAGCTAGTACCAAGATATCGTCCAAATAAGGAAACACCACAAAACCCTGTTCTCTGATTACAGAGTAGGGCACCCAGAACCTATGAAAAGATTCTTGGAGCTGTTGCTAGGCCAAATGGAAGAGCAACAAATTGGTAATGCTTGTCTAGAAAAGAGAATCTCAGAAACTGATAATGTTCTGGATGAATCGGAATATGAAAGTATGCATCCTGCAAGTCTATTGTGGACATATAATGTCCTTGCTGAACAAAAGGCAGAATAGTCCTTATAGTCACCATCTTGAATGTTGGTACTCTTACATAACGATTCAAAATTTTCAGATCCAGAACTGGTCTGAATAAATTTTCCTTCTTTGTGACAATGAATAGATTTGAATAAAACCCCAAACCTTGTTCTAGAAGAGGAACTGGCATGATTACCCCTGAAGACTCCAGGTCTGAAACACACTTCAGGAAAGCCTGAGCTTTTACTGGATTTACTGGGATACGTGAGAGAAAATATCTTCTCACATGAGGTCTTACTCTGAATCCTATTCGATACCCTTGAGAGACAATGCTCTGAATCCATTGATTTTGAACAAATTTTATCCAAATATCCTTGAAAAACTTTAATCTGCCCCCTACCAGCTGAGATGGAATGAGGGCCGCACCTTCATGCGGACTTAGGGGCTGACTTTGGTTTCCTAAAAGGCTTGGATTTATTCCAATTTGAGGAAGGCTTCCAATTGGAGGCAGATTCCTTGGGGGGAGGATTGAGTTTTTGTTCCTTATTCTGACAAAAGGAACGAAAACTGTTAGAAGCCTTAGATTTACCCTTAGGTTTTTTATCCTAAGACAGAAAAACTCCCTTTCCCCCAGTAACAGTTGAAATAATAGAATCCAACTGAGAACCAAATAAATTATTACCTTGGAAAGAAAGAGATAGTAATCTAGATTTAGATGTCATATCAGCATTCCAAGATTTAAGCCACAAAGCTCTTCTACCTAATATAGCTAAAGACATGGATCTAACATCAATTTTGATAATATCAAAAATGGCATCACAAATGAAATGATTAGCATGTTGCAGTAAGTGAACAATGCTAGATATGTCAGAATCCAATTCTTGTTGCGCTAAATTCTCCAACCAGAAAGTTGATGCAGCCGCAACATCAGCCAAAGAAATTGCAGGTCTGAGAAGATGACCTGAATATAAATAGGCCTTCCTTAGATAAGATTCAAGCTTCCTATCTAAAGGATCCTTAAAGGAAGTACTATCTTCCATAGGAATAGTGGTACGTTTAGCAAGAGTAGAAATAGCCCCATCAACTTTGGGGATCTTTTCCCAAAACTCTATAGATTTTGCTGGTAAAGGATACAATTTTTTAAACCTTGAATAAGTAATAAAATAAGTACCTAGCTTATTCCATTCCTAAGAAATCATATCAGAAATAGCCTCAGGAAAAGGAAAAACCCCTGGAGAAACCACAGGAGGTTTAAAAACAGCATTTAAACGTTTATTAGACTGAACGTCAAGAGGACTGGTTACCTCAATATCCAAAGTAATTAACACTTCTTTTAATAAAGAACGCATATACTCAATTTTAAATAAATAAGTAGATTTATCAGTGTCAATGTCTGAGGAAGGATCTTCTGAATCAGATAGATCCTCATCAGAAGAGGATAAATTATTATGTTGTTGGTCATTTGAAATTTCATCAACTAAATGAGAAGTTTTAAAAGACCTTTTACGTTTATTAGAAGGTGGAAATGCAGACAAAGCCTTCATAATAGAATCAGAAACAAATTCTTTAAAATTTACAGGTATATCATGCACATTAGAAGTTGAAGGAACTGCAACTGGCAATGTACTATTACTGATGGAAACACTATCTGCATGCCATAGTTTATCATGACAACTATTACAAATGACATTCGGCGAGATAATTTCCACAATTTTACAACAAATGCACTTAGCTTTGGTAGAACCGATGTCAGGCAGCAATGTTCCAGCAGAAACTTCTGAGACAGGATCAGATTGGGACATCTTGCAAAATGTAAGAGAAAAAACAACATATAAAGCAAAATTATCTATTTCCTTATATGACAGTTTCAGGAATGGGAAAAAATGCAAATAGCATAGCCCTCTGATAGAGAAAAAAGCAAGAGGCAAACATCAATGCGGTATTGAAATAATGAAAAAGTTTGGCGCCAAGAATGATGCACAACGTAACTAAACTTTTTTGGCGCCAAAAATGACCGGAAATGACACACTCGCGTCACCAATGACGCAACCGTGTGAAAGGTCTCGGCGTCAAGTATGACGCCGGAAATGACGAACTTGCGTCATAGAAGTACTTTTTCGCGCCAAAAAATTTTTTGCGCCAAGAATGAGGCAATAAAGTTTAGCATTTGACGCACCCGCGGGCCTAATACCACCCGCAATTTGCAAGAAGTAGTCAATTGAAAAAAAGACTAAGCCCCAGGTAAGAAATACATTTCTTTAAAAAATGTTAATATTCCCAAATATGAAACTGACAGTCTGCAGAAGGAAATACATGAACCTGACTCATGGCAAATATAAGTACAATACATATATTTAGAACTTTATATAAATGCATAAAGTGCCAAACCATAGCTGAGGTGTCTTAAGTAATAAAAAACATACTTACCAAAAGACACCCATCCACATACAGCAGATAGCCAAACCAGTACTAAAACAGTTATTAGTAGAGGTAATGGTAAATTGAGAGTATATCGTCGATCTGAAAAGGGAGGTAGGAGATGAATCTCTACGACCGATAACAGAGAACCTATGAAAAAGACCCCCGCTAGGGAAATCATCGTATTCATAAGTGATACTCCCTTCACGTCCCTCTGACATTCGCTGTACTCTGAGAGGAATCAGGCTTCAACAATGCTGAGAAGCGCATATCAACGTAGAAATCTTAGCACAAACTTACTTCACCACCTCCATAGGAGGCAAAGTTTGTAAATCTGAATTGTGGGTGTGGTGAGGGGTGTATTTATAGGCATTTTGAGGTTTGGGAAACTTTGCCCCTCCTGGTAGGATTGTATATCCCATATGTCACTAGCTCATGGACTCTTGCCAATTACATGAAAGAAAGGGGAATTTTAAAATTTTATATATATATATATAATATATATATATTATATATATATATATATATATTATATATATTTATATATATATATATATATATATATATATATATATATATATATATATATATATATATATATAGATATATATCCTCCATGTGTATCTGCACTCTCAATGTCAAATAGTCGCCAACCAGGGTGCCAGATCAATAAGTAATCATAGTAATCTGCAACATAGGACTGCACTCACTGGATTTATGTAAAAAACTCTTTAATTAGGTAACGTTTCGGAGCACGCAGGCCCCTTCCTCAGACCAGTACAAACCATGCAACTAAACACTGTCAGGCCCATTTATCAAAGGGCTTGCGGACCTGATCCGACACTGCGGATCAGGTCCGCAAGACCTCGCTAAATGCGGAGAGCAATACGCTCTCCGCATTTAACATTGCACCAGCAGCTCACAAGAGCTGCTGGTGCAACGCCGCCCCCTGCTGACTCGCGGCCAATCGGCCGCCAGCAGGGAGCTGTCAATCAACCCGATCGTATTCGATCGGGTTGATGTCCGGCGATTCCTGTCCGCCTGTTCAGAGCAGGCGGACAGGGTTATGGAGCAGCGGTCTTTAGAACACTGCTTCATAAGTTGTGTTTCTGGCGAGTCTGAAGACTCGCCAGAAACACGGCCCTTCAAGCTCCGTACGGAGCTTGATAAATGGGCCTGTTGGTCTTATAAACATATTAAGCCCCATCCACCACCAAATCAACTGTGAATTGCGCCAAAACTGGGGTTGTCATGGTGATAACCCCTGACCCCCTCAATGTGACCATACTACTAATCAAACAATTCATAAAACAATTCATAAGAGCTTCAAAGTTGTATAAGTGATACAATAAATGCATGAGCCAAAAAATATGCCTATTATTAAATGTATAAGTAAAGCTAAACATCCCTGTGTTCAATTGTATACGTAAGTGGATTCATAAGATAAGAGACATATGAAAGACAAAGCATTTCATATTGGTGTAAAATAAAACCATCATATGTGATATAAAGACATATATGTCAGTACAGCAGTGCATCACATACAGTCAAAAAGGTTATACATGCATCTGTCATTAACTGAGAATAGCACTGTGAAACCCTCTTGTTGTATCAAACTGTGACTTCATTCTATAGTATATGATAATCAGTTCCCACTAGGTGATAATGTGCCTGCAGCTAATCACTATATTATCAAATTTAGAGATTCATACGGTATACCCTCTACGCAGCCTCATCACTCTTACCTTAAACATAGCTCTATAGCTTCTCTGTATATCTAGTGAGTTTTATGCTCAGACTAGGCTCCAAACCTTCTATAAGGAAAAATCGCTGCATGAAAAGCGAGCCTATACATTGCAATAGGCTCCCAGAGAAGCAGCTCCGGCGCCCGTAATGCTCATTAACATAGCGCATGGCTAATTTACATAAATTGATGACGTATGCGCGTAGTCATGGTGACCCAGCAAAGCGTTTAGTCAATATGCGATCTTGACCGCCTATGTTACATTGTGCTAGGTATGGTTAAAGCTTTAACGTGGGACACATCAGAAGGCATATACCTTCGCAAAGGACATCTAAGTAAAAAAAAAAAATAATAACTAAGTGGGCTAAGAGCATTGTAGTGGATATGTACATATGACACCACAGGATCTCTGTCATACACCTAAGCATCTCATAGGGCTAACAACATTATGCATAAAATATGTACCTACTTAGTGTGCTTAACATAAAGTATATTTAACATAAAGTGTATGACCAGAGGCTTCATCCCCTGTAGTGTTAATAGCCAAAATAATCCAGTAGCAATCCATAGAACTGCAGAAGGCTGTGTAAATCTCAGTAGCCTATTACTCAGTAAATCAGCCCTAGGGTTCAACTACGTGTGGAGTCAATTCAGACTGAACTGAAAGTTTTTTACATTACCACATATGTGCATATAAATATTTCATAATAGTACAGCCTAAGACCTTGTGCCTGGACCCCCACCAGTCCAATCAGTAAAACCTCAAAATATATCATTGGTTCACTGTTATAAATGGCAATCAAAGTGATATCACGTTCTCCTGAATAGCTTAGTAGAGGTTTAACACTATAATATTATAAGAATGTTAATATTTTCAGGTCAAAAGAAGGTCTGTGTCAGTCCTACTGTACACAGATCCTGTGTTAGGTAGCCAGGAACAAACACAATGTACTTCAACCAGTTCCAGAATATCACAGGCATCCCATTAATACCCATATGTCATGTATTTAGGTGGCCTGCTTCCATCACTGAGTAGCCACCACACAGGCCCATAAACGACACTTAAGTTGGACCCACCAAGTGTGTATCACACTAGAGCATATGAACCTCACTGGTTAGTTAACCAACTATGGTGCGTCCAGGCAGGACCAAGCCGTGTACCTTATCTGTGCCCCGCTGGTCCAACATCAAGACCTGACTTGTGTCCCACAATCGCGGGTGAAATGCACCAGGTGCCTCATCACAAGAGCGGAATGTAACGTAGTTATTGCAGATCAGTATCAGAGGAAGCAGTGCCAGTCATTGGACATATTCAGGCCTTTGAGGTATAGGGTACCAAGTCTATGAATCCATCTAGATTCCATCTGGAGTAGGGTTCTATCCCTGTCCCCACCTCGTTTGAGGGACGGAACATGGTCAATCAAGATGAACCTTAAATCAGTTACTTTATGTTTGGCCATAAGGAAATGTCTTGCCACAGGTTGGTCCGAAGTTCCTTTGTCCAGGGCGCTCCTTATGGCTGATCTATGGTTAGCCATTCTGAGACGTGCATTGTCTGTCGTTTTTCCTACATAAAATTGGCCACAGCAGCAGCTCAATAGATAGATCACATGAGTCGTCGTGCAGGTGATATAATGTCTTATTGTGTACTTTTGGGTCGTGTGTGGATGTCTAAACACTTTACATGGGATCATTCCACTGCAAGTTGTACATCCCAGGCATCTGTAACAGCCCTTTTTCTTCGTCTTAAGCCATTGTTGTTTCATATAGCAATGCTGTGGGTCTGCAGCCATGAGTAGATCCCTTAGACTCCTTCCACGTCTATACCCCATAATTGGGGGGTCCATATGTGTAAATGGTAAACTTTGGTCAGTCGCTAGGATCTCCCATCTGTTCCTGATGTCCCGTGCCATCTTGTCTTTCCCTTTGTTATAGGTGGTGGTGAATATCATCCTTTCCTTTTTGGTCTGCTCCAGTCATTCAGATTGGTGATCCTCATGAGTAATGATCTCATCTATGACCCCCTGTATGAGCTCCATCTTGTATCCTCTTTGTAGGAACTTCTCTGTCATCATTTGTAATTGTGGTTCACGATTGCTATTTTCAGTATTATTTCTTAATACTCGGATCATCTGTGACTTTATGATCGCCCTTCTGGTGTGTGGAGGATGGTTACTGGATGCCTCAAGAATAGAGTTTCGATCCGTTGGTTTGGTGTATAGAGTTGTGAATAGTTTGCCTCCTTTCTTATAAATTCTTAGATCCAGAAAGTCAATACTATTCAGGTCATAATTCAACTCGAATTTAATTGGGGACTCAAGTGTGTTGAGTTGTACTACCCATTCTTTCAAGGATTCCTCCGTGCCCTGCCATATGAGGAAGACATCGTCAATGTACCTTTTGTAATGTCTTATTGTATCAATATTGTATACATCTATGATATCACGCTCATAGTGCTCCATGTACAAGTTAGCGTAAGATGGGGCCATGTTCGACCCCATTGCAGTCCCCATGAGCTGTTGGTAAAACGTACTTTCAAAGCGAAAGTAATTGAGGGTTAAACATTTCTCCAGTAGGTCAAGTATCAGGGAAAGCGGAGGTCCCACATATGGGAACCTTGACAGGGCTAGTGCGACCGCCTTAAGTCCATCCGTGTGGGGGATAACCGTGTATAGGCTTCTTACATCCATAGTGACCAACAGGTCACTGTTGCTAATTGTGTCCACGGTGTTAAGTATGGTAATGAGGTCACCTGAGTCCCTGATATACGAGTCCATCGATCTCACTAGTGGATGTAGGATTGCATCAACAAATATTGCTAGGGGTTGCAGCAGGGACCCCCGTGCCGATACAATTGGCCTCCCAGGGGGGTTCTTTTGGTCCTTGTGTATCTTGGGGAGGGTATACAGAATTGGATGTATGGGATACATACTACTGAGGAAATTAAATTCATCACTGCTGATCCAATTCAACCGTTTTGCTTCAGACAGAGCCATATCAATGTCCCTTTTAAAAAAGTTAGTTGGATCCCGGGTAAGTTTTTTATAGGTCTGATGATCATTAAGTTGACGAAGTATTTCTTTGCGATATTGGTCATAGTCCATCACAATAATGGCTCCTCCCTTATCTGCTGGGCGAATGACGATCCCAGTGTCAGTGGATAATATATATATATATTTTTTTTTTAAATTATTATTATTATTATATTTTTTTTTAAATATGAGGGCTGTGGGAGCAGATACCAAAATAATTGTGCACAAATTCCTGTAAGCTTCAATGTCAATAAGGTGAATCTCTTTTTCATAAAAAACATTAACACACTGAATTGTTGCTCTATCATATCTATGATGGTAAATAATTTCTGCCTTTATTTTCCTTAGGCTGTTATAAATGTCTGAGCTAATGAAATATGATTTTTTTCCGCACTGCTTTAGTTATGGCTGTAACAAAATGCTTTCCACGGAAAAAAGCTTTTGAGATAGAATGAGAATATGACGATTAAATGATTTATTTGTACGGAAATTGTATTTGTTTACTATGTATGAAAGTAATACGATTGTAAGCTCTGAAAGAGAACATCAATACAAGGCAATGCCAACATCATTTTCCGCTTCTTATTAATATAAAATCCTATTGCAGACCAACTATATTTATTATAAAAAATGTACAAAAATAATTATAAAAAACATCTGAAAAAAATGAACTCCAAAAACATACAATGAAAAAAACAAAGGATACCAAAAGAGCACAGCAAATAAGATAATTTAAGTAAAATTGAAAGTTGTTTAAAATTGTATTTTATATCTGAACCATTAATATTGGGTGTAAAAACGTATGTTATGAATGACAAGAGGACATAATAAAGTGGCTAAGGATGTTCATTTAGGACACAATAGTTTTCCATAACAATTAAAGAAATCCTATTTGAAGACAGAAGCCAAAACCGAACTTTGTTATGCAAAGTTTAGTTGTCCTCAAACCGAGCGCAGAAGTTAATATTTCCTTTGCTATGTTGCAAGATACTTCTAGTGCTCCTGACCCACCCCCTTTGGATTTGCTCTGCACTGGGGAGATGACCCTTGTGCAGGGGTCTGTGCTTTACTTAAGCTGCTAGGGTCTTCTATAGGAACAGCTGCACTAGGGACACATTAAAACACATTTCATCTTGGTGGCATCTAATCCTCAGCCTGGTACAAGGCAAAACGAAGAGCAAGTGTCAGAAATAAACAATAGTGAGTTTGCTGACAGCAGATGCTTTTTCCTTGCAGCTGTAAAAACCTTGGGAAAAAAATCCGGGACTGCAGTGTCTGGTCACGGAATATGCACAAATAAAGGCATACGATTTCTCACTTACACAAAATGTCTGCAACACAGTCTCATATGCTTCCCTGGAACCTTAATATGGATTTCTTTCTGGGAATTAGCATCTCTTTATCCCGTCTAGTTCACTAAGTGAGACATTATCACAACAATGCTGGAACTTTACTTTTAGTACTTACACTAGTGGAGATTTGGATATCAAACCTGTATATATTAAATAAAGGGTATGATAAGAACAGTGACTGAGGCATTAGCTTCTGAAGTAGTGAGCGATCATACAATCCTTCTAGAATTTGCTGATTTTACATTTGATAAACATATTAAAAGCAATATATCAGGTGTAGCACAGGTGTTAAGGTAGACATAATAAATATGCTGGCACTAATAATTAAGTTCAATGGTTAAAATGAATCCATGTTACACATCAGTAATTTAATTATATATATATATATATATATATATATATATATAAAGCGCAAAACATGAAGCACTCCAGAGGTCTTACATATGAATCACCTTTAATAGTGAACGTTTTCCCGTCCTCAAACTTACAAGGTTTACAGAAAACTTACCACCCAGCTGTGTTTTAAACCGCCACCAGAGAAGTGCGCCACGCTCTCCACGGTGGATGCGTCGCCCCTAACGAGTGACGTCATCGCCCGTGGCAACGTGTAGGGACTAAATAAACAAAAAAGAGAGAAAAACAGCATGATTATAACTGCACATTATAAGCGCTAAACATAAAAAATGCAAACATTAATAATGTTAATGATAATGGGAAATACACACTATATCGCTATATAGTATATGCCACATACAGTTGCCATAGCGACCAATAGTAAACAAACGCCATATGCAGAAGGTAAACTAAGACAGCATTATATCCAAATGGGTCAGACACCACAAGACAGAATATGGCTACACAAGTTGGGTAAAAACACGGGGGCCAAATGTGAAAAGTGGAGTCACACAATAGGATAGATAAACAAAAGAAAATGGCAGGATAAACATACTAGAAATATAGCAATTGTTAAGGTACCATAAACAGAGTAGCTGGAACGGAAAATGGCTCTCATAAAATTATAAACAGCAATTAGAATGATCCCGGACTCAAAAAGAGATGACAGTTGATGGGAAGGGATCATAAGAACACCTGCAAATCTAACTGTGTGTTCAGCCCGTAAGGCACAAGAGTGTTCAACTCAAATGTCCATTTAGCTTCTTTTTGGAGAAGCAATCGGTTCCTATCCCCTCCTCTTGCCAGCGGCGGTACATGGTCAATGACTGTGTACTTGAGGTGCATAACACTATGTTTTTGTTCCAAAAAGTGTCTGGCCACAGTTGCTCTGATGTGCCTTTATTGAGTGCCGTCTTGATAGCAGATCGATGATTTGCCATACGTGTACGTAGGTCATCACTGGTCTTTCCTACATAGTACAATCCACAAATACAATGTAGGAGATATATTATATGTGTGGTGGTACACGTAAGGCGAAATTTGTGTTTATAAACTTTACGTTTATGTGGATGAGTGAAACAAGGACCAGTAATCAAACCTCCACATGTTGTGCAGCCAAGGCAACGATAGACCCCTGGTTTTTTGATATCCAACCATGTAGAAGTTTTGTAACTTTGTATAGGGTCAGTTTTAATTAACAAGTCCCTTAATGACTTCGACCTCTTGTAACCCACCCTTGGTGGTTCAGCTTTGTGTAGAGGTAATCTGTCCGTGTTAATGATCCCCCAATGCTTATTAAGAATGTCCTTTAGAGGACCCTTGTCACCTGTAAAAGTTGTTACAAATGTCATCCTTTTGTCCTCCTTTTTAGGTTCCAAATCCCTGACCTTGCAAACCTGATCACGCTGTTCATTCAGTAATTTATCAGGATAACTCCTAGTTCCAAAACGTTGGACCATCTCGGTGAGTTGTTCATCTCTTTTGTCCATTTCGGAGTTATTCCTGACCACTCTAAGCAATTGCGATTTAGGCAATGCTTTTTTCAATGTAGGAAGATGGCAACTGGTGTAATGCAATAAGGAGTTTCTATCGGTCTCCTTTCTATACAATGTTGACTGAATTCTGCCATTACCTATATACAACCTGACATCTAGAAAGTCAATCTGTTTTTTGCTGGATGTCATTTTGAACTTCAAAGCCATATTAGCCCCATTAAGTTGTTGAAACCAGTTCTCCAGGCTGGCTGACGTTCCAGACCAAATCAGGAACAGGTCATCTATTTATCGCTTAAAAAAGCGAATATTCTTGACCTTGAATAGTTCCGTCCCAAACTCCTCGAAATGGGCCATAAACAGATTGGCGTATGATGGGGCCATATGTAGGAAAGACCAGTGATGACCTACGTACACGTATGGCAAATCATCGATCTGCTATCAAGACGGCACTCAATAAAGGCACATCGGAGCAACCTGTGGCCAGACACTTTTTGGAACAAAAACATAGTGTTATGGACCTCAAGTACACAGTCATTGACCATGTACCGCCGCTGGCAAGAGGAGGGGATAGGAACCGATTGCTTCTCCAAAAAGAAGCTAAATGGACATTTGAGTTGAACACTCTTGTGCCTTACGGCTGAACACACAGTTAGATTGGCAGGTGATCCCTTCCCATCAACTGTCGTCTCTTTTTGAGTCCGGGATCATTCTAATTGCTGTTTATAATTTTATGAGAGCCATTTTCCGTTCCAGCTACTCTGTTTATGGTACCTTAACAATTGCTATATTTCTAGTATGTTTATCCTGCCATTTTCTTTTGTTTATCTATCCTATTGTGTGACTCCACTTTTCACATTTGGCCCCCGTGTTTTTACCCAACTTGTGTAGCCATATTCTGTCTTGTGGTGTCTGACCCATTTGGATATAATGCTGTCTTAGTTTACCTTCTGCATATGGCGTTTGTTTACTTTTGGTCGCTATGGCAACTGTATGTGGCATATACTATATAGCGATATAGTGTGTATTTCCCATTATCATTAACATTATTAATGTTTGCATTTTTTATGTTTAGCGCTTATAATGTGCAGTTATAATCATGTTGTTTTTCTCTCTTTTTTGTTTATTTAGTCCCTACACGTTGCCACGGGCGATGACGTCACTCGTTAGGGGCGACACATCCACCGTGGAGAGCGTGGCGCACTTCTCTGGTGGCGGTTTAAAACACAGCTGGGTGGTAAGTTTTCTGTAAACCTTGTAAGTTTGAGGACGGGCAGTTTATTGCCCGAAAACGTTCACTATTAAAGGTGATTCATATGTAAGACCTCTGGAGTGCTTCATGTTTTGCGCTTTGTTAATATTTTGATTAGCACCTGAGGCTATTGTTTCTCAATATCTGGAGTGCACTTTGCTTTATTATATATATATATATATATATATATATATATATATATATATATATTAAGAAATATTTCCTTAGCCCCACTAATAGCATTTAAACAACTACCGAACCCGAAAGAAAAATTGGTCCGCCGCAAACTAACCCCAGGACAGGAGCTTACACAGAATGGCACGTACAACGCAACAAATCCTGCTGCAAGCTGTACCAACATATATGTGAAAATAGCACAGCCAGGCACAGGAACAATACATATCTATCCATCTCTCTCTATATATAAATATATAAATATATATATATATATATATATATATATATATATATATATATATATATATATGGATTTAAAAGAAAAAATAACTTTAGGGTTTCTTTAATGTACCTTTAATAAAAAAATAAATTTAAAAAAAAATTCTGTGGGCTCTGGAGAGATTTTTTTTATCTTTTTAGAAGATCCAACTAGTTAATACTGGTTTTATTCTCACTTTGCAATGATGAAATAAAGGTCCGATGACAATACATACACTTGGGTGCTTCTTAAAGCAGTTTGGCCATCAAATTATAGGTCTTAAAAAAATAAATTAAATAGCTTTTTTCCCCAAACATTAGTTGAAGGTGATATAGAGGTATAAAGTACCACAGTTAGATTCCACAGAGGAAGTGAGTTGGTGTGAGTTTGCATCACACCAAAGTATCATACGAATAGTTTTGTTAACTTGAATCCAATAAGTGTTATAGTACCAACACCTGGACTTTAAATTAATAGAGCCCAAATAAATACAACTATCTGGGTTGCATTGCCTTTTCCTGATGATGGCAGTATAACTAAATAAAAGTGTTGAATGGCAGTATAACTAAATAAAAGTGTTGAATGGCAGTATAACTAAATAAAAGTGTTGAATGGCAGTATAACTAAATAAAAGTGTTGGATGGCAGTATAACTAAACACGTTGGATGGCAGTATAACAAAATAAAAGTGTTGGATGGCAGTATAACTAAATAAACGTGTTGGGTGGCAGTATAACTAAATAAACGTGTTGGGTGGCAGTATAACTAAATAAACGTGTTGGGTGGCAGTATAACTAAATAAACGTGTTGGATGGCAGTATAACTAACTAAATGCGTTGGATGGCAGTATAACTAAATAAACTCGTTGGATGGCAGTATAACTAAACGCATTGGATGGCAGTATAACTAAATAAAAGCATTGGATGGCAGTATAAATGAATAAATGCAGTGGATGGCAGTATAACTAAAAGCGTTGGATGGCAGTATAACTAAACACGTTGGATGGCAGTATAACTAAAAGCGTTGGATGGCAGTATAACTAAACACGTTGGATGGCAGTATAAATAAATAAACATGCTGGAGCAGTATAACTAAACGCGTTGGATGGCAGTATAACTAAATAAATACGTTGGATGGCAGTATAACTTAATAAACGCGTTGGATGACAGTCTAACTAATTAGGTATACTGCCATTAAAAGCATTTAAATAGTTATACTGTCATCCAACGCGTTTATACTGCCATCCAACACATTAATTTAGTTATACTGCCCATCCAATGCATTTAATTAGGTATACTGCCATCCAAAGCATTTATTTAAACGCATTGGATAGCAGTATAACTAAATAAATGCGTTGGATGGCAGTATACCTAATTAAACGCATTGGATGGCAATATAACTAAACGTTTTGGATGGCAGTATAACTAAATTAACGCGTTGGATGGCAGTATAACTAAATAAACGCTAAACTTGTTGGATAGCAGTATAACTAAACGTGTTGGATGGCAGTATAACTAAATTAATGCGTTGGATGGCAGTATAACTAAATAAACGCTAAACTTGTTGGATAGCAGTATAACTAAACGTGTTGGATGGCAGTATAACTAAATAAACGTGTTCAATGACATTATAACTAAATGAATGCGTTGGATGGCAGTATAACTAAATAGTTATACTGCCATCCAACACGTTTATTTAGTTATACTGCCATCCAACACATCTAGTGATACTGCCATCCAACACGTTTATTTAGTTATACTGCCATCCAGCGCGTTTAGTTATACTGCCAGCCAACACGTTTATTTCGTTATACTGCCAGCCAACGCGTTTAGTTATACTGCCATTCAACACGTTTATTTAGTTATACTGCCATCAAACACGTTTAAACGCGTTGGATGGCAGTATAACTAAATAAACTTGTTGGATGGCAGTATATCTAAGCATGTTGGATGGCAGTATAACTAAATAAACGCGTTGGATGGCAGTATAACTAAATAAACTTGTTGGATGGCAGTATATCTAAACATGTTGGATGGCAGTATAACTAAATAAACGTGTTGGATGGCAGTATAACTAAACGCGTTGGCTGGCAGTATAACTAAATAAACGTGTTGGCTGGCAGAATAACTAAACGCGTTGGATGGCAGTATAACTAAATATGTTGGATGGCAGTATCACTAGATGTGTTGGATGGCCGTATAACTTAATAAACGCGTTGGATGGCAGTATAACTAAATGCGTTGGATGACAGTATAACTAATTAGGTATACTGCCATCCAAAGCATTTAATTAGTTATACTGTCATCCAACGCGTTTAGTTATACAGCCATCCAATGTGTTTATTTAGTTATATTGCCATCCAAAGCGTTTAGTTATACTGCCATCCAACACATTTATTTTGTTATACTGCCATCCAACGCATTCATTTAAACGCATTGGATGGCAGTATAACTAAATAAATGCGTGGATGGCAATATACCTAATTAAACGCATTGGGTGGCAGTATAACTAAACGTGTTGGATGGCAGTATAACTAAATTAACGCGTTGGATGGCAGTATAACTAAACGTGTTGGATGGCAGTATAACTAAATGAACACATTGGATGGAAGTATAACTAAATGAAAGTGTTGGATGGCAGTATAACTAAATAAATGCATTGGATGGCAATATAACTAAATGAACGCATTAGATGGTAGTATAACTAAACATATTGGATGGCAATATAACTAAACGTGTTGGATGCCAGTATAACTAAGCGTGTTGGATGGCAGTATAACTAAACACGTAGGATGGCAGTATAACTAAATAAACAATAACTAAATGCATTGGAGGGCAGTATAGCTAAATACACTTGTTTGATGGCAGTATAACTAAACGTGTTTGATGGCAGTATAACTAAATAAACGTGTTGGATGACAGTATAACTAAATGAATGCGTTGGATGGCAGTATAACTAAATGAAAGCGTTGGATGGCAGTATAACTAAATAAACGTGTTGGATGGCAGTATAACTAAACGCGTTGGCTAGCAGTATAACTAAATAAACATGTTGGCTGGCAGTATAACTAAACGCGTTGGATGGCAGTATAACTAAATAAATATGTTGGATGGCAGTATAACTAGATGTGTTGGATGGCAGTATAACTTAATAAACGAGTTGATAGCAGTATAACTAAACGTGTTGGATGACAGTATAACTAATTAGGTATACTGCCATCCAAAGCATTTAATTAGTTATACTGTCACCCAACGCATTTAGTTATACAGCCATCCAATGTGTTTATTTAGTTATATTGCCATCCAACGCGTTTAGTTATACTGCCATCCAACACGTTTAATTAAGTATACTGCCATCCAACGCATTTATTTCGTTATACTGCCATCCAACGCATTTATTTAGTTATACTGCCATCCAATACGTTTAATTAGGTATACTGCCATCCAAAGCATTTATTTAAACGAATTGGATGGCAGTATAACTAACTAAATGCGTTGGATGGCAGCATAACTAAATAAATGCGTTGGATAGCAGTATAACTAAACGCATTGGATGGCAGTATAACTAAACGCTTTGGATGGCAGTATAACTAAATAAACGCGTTGGATGGTAGTATAACTAAACGCGTTGGATGGCAGCATAACTTAATAAACGCGTTGGATAGCAGTATAACTAAAGTGTTGGATGGCAGTATAACTAAACGTGTTGGATGGCAGTATAACTAAATTAACGCGTTGGATGGCAGTATAACTAAACGTGTTTGATGGTAGTATAACAAAATGAGCGCGTTGAATGGCAGTATAACTTAATAAACGTGTTGGATGGCAGTATAACTAAAGTGTTGGATGGCAGTATAACTAAACGTGTTGGATGGCAGTATAACTAAACGTGTTGGATGGCAGTATAACTAAATTAACGTGTTGGATGGCAGTATAACTAAACGTGTTGGATGGTAGTATAACAAAATGAGCGCGTTGAATGGCAGTATAACTAAATAAACTTGTTGGATGGCAGTATAAATAAACCTGTTGGATGGCAGTATAACTAAATGAACACTTTGGATGGCAGTATAACTAAACGTATTGGATGCCAATATAACTAAATAAACGCGTTGAATGGTAGTATAATTAAACACGCTGGATGGCAATAAAACTAAATGAATGCTTTGGGTGACAGTATAGTATACCTAATTAAACGCATTGGATGGCAGTATAACTAAACATGTTAGATAGCAGTATAACTAAATGAACGTATTGGATGGCAGTATAACTAAATGAAAGTGTTGGATGGCAGTATAACTAAATAAATGCATTGGATGGCAATATAACTAAATGAACGCATTATATGGTAGTATAACTAAACGTATTGGATGGCAATATAACTAAATGTGTTGGATGCCAGTATAACTAAGCGTGTTGGATGGCTGTATAACTAAACGCGTAGGATGGCAGTATAACTAAATAATAACTAAACGCGATGGATGGCAGTAAAACTAAATAAAACCGTTGGATGGCAGTATAACTAAATAAACACAGAACAAAATCACCTGTATTAGGACTGAACACATCCGCAGGACGATTGGTGCAGGTAAAAACACAAACTTTATTGTAAGTAGTACAACAATCACAGGGTGCAAACAAGCTCAGGAGTGAACTGAGAACAACTGAAACGTCCGACGCGTTTCCTGCCCGTAGGCACTTCGTCCCTGACGGAAACGCGTCGGACGCTTCAGTTGTTCTCAGTTCACTCCTGAGCTTGTTTGCACCCTGTGATTGTTGTACTACTTACAATAAAGTTTGTGTTTTTACCTGCACCAATCGTCCTGCGGATGTGTTCAGTACTAATACAGGTGATTTTGTTCTATATTTATTGCCTGTGCATCCGGGAACCAGAGGAGCGTCTCCCTACCTGTTAACAGGACGTCCTAAGGTGGAGCTTCAGAAGCAGCAGAAGTGGTGAGAATACCTGGCTTATTTTGCACCGTGATTTACATGCATTACTTAACTGCCGTTTACTCTGCATTACCAGCAAATTTTATCATTACCACAGTTCCACCTTTTGATAATAAGGACTTACTATACTCACTGTGTACATGTCATTACCAGTTTGATACCGTCACGTATACGCTATCATTTTGTCTTTAAACAGAGACAGTTTAACATTCACAGTGATCGAATACTTTTACAGTGTGCTACAACTGCATTGCATATTTAACTACTTGTTAACTAAATAAACACATTGGATGGCAATACAACTAAATAAACAGTAACTAAACAAAACCGTTGGATGGCAATATAACTAAATAAACAATAACTACATGCGTTGGATAGCAGCAAAACTAAATAAAACCGTTGGATGGCAGTATAACTAAATAAACAAGTTGGATGGCAGTATAACTAAATGCATTGGATGGCAGTATAACTAAACATGTTGGATGGCAGTATAATATAATAAAGGCGTGGATTTCACAAGTATTTTTATTAGCATAGTCTTTCTATCTAGCTGTTTTTTGTGGATATCTTTACTTTATCTTTGATTAACTATATAACGAGGCATGACCAGAAACAATAATTAGAGAATAAAAATCAAGAGTAATAAATATTTTAATGGTTATTTCAGTCTATTATCTGCATTAAAAATATCCACAATCCTAATGAATCGTTAGACCCAACCAGCACAAAATGGAAAGTGCAACACATCAATCTAAAGTAACACACTTTAAAAAAAAAACACACACACACACAAATACCACATATGGTGCACATTTTTACTAAAAGGTCCAACAGTCCTCTGGTGTGGACAGGTCATTTGCGCACTGAACCAACCATTATCAAAGAATTGTAGTTGAAAAGCACTTCCTGCTATGGAAGCTGTATACAGACAAACCAAGAATCAAAGCATCTCCCATGGAGGCCGCTACAGCAACCGTAGAGGTACAATAAACCTCAGCATCACCTGTATGCTGACAGGCTCTGTCAAGAACAACTGTGCCCTAATTAAAGCTAATTTCTCTAGTTGCAAAAGCCAAGCTATTATTTGATAGATTAGATAGCTTATTGTAAACTCTACCATATTTCCTATTCTACTTCTCTTATATTACTTTGCACACTCTGTATTCTTTAGAATAAATATAAATGCAAAATTATCATTCGGTATTCGGAACGTCACTGGGTTATTTCCTTAGACAAGTAGATGCTTCTCTCTCCCTTGGTATATAATTTTCTTTATGGCTTAAGCTGCTAAAGTGAAGACAATATTCATTGCTACAATCAGATGTTGCTTGTTTCTGGTAAGTCACATGTACTTATTCCTGAAGAGTGATCCCTTTAACATTCATGGAATTTCTTTTTATAGACTACAATGTCAGACTATAGATGACGGCAGTCATAAAACCTCTTAAAGGGACAGTCTACTTGATCATTTTTGTATTGTTTAAAAAGATAGAAATCACCTTTAATACCAGTTCCCCAGCTTCGCACATCCAACATTGTTATATTAATATCCAGGTATACCCCGCTCATACAGCGGGTTAGGGACCGGAGCCCCGCTGTAAAGTGAAAACCGCCTTAAAGTGAAACAAAACCGTTTTAGCTTTCTTTTCACTTGCCAGTGTGTTTATAAAACTTGAAAACATGTTTGAACTAACTTATATTAGTGGTGTAATAGCACTACGTTTAGTTTAACACTAGCACAGTACAGTATTCAATTAGTATTCAATAAATACTGTACCTGTAAAATAGTGACAATGACTGTAGTAAAATTTGCAGACTATAGCACTGAGACACAGATTGCACTGTAATGCTGTAAACAGAGTGAACTTAGCATAACAAAATGGTGCCAGTCACTTTTCTTCCAATCTCATGATGATTACAGCACTGTTTCAAAATCATTGGAGGCTGAACTTCAGCTCCACAAAGCGTTGTATTAGCGAAGCGCCTTAAAGTGAAGTGCTGTAAAGTGAGGTATACCTGTACTTTATAGCCTCTATGTTTGCCTTTTTCTAAGCCCCTGCAGGCGACCCCTTATCGCAGTGCTTTTTATTAGCTTTCTAAATCTTGCAAAAAAGACAGACAGTGCTAGTTCATGTGTGTCATATAGATAACATTGTTCTCACTCCGGTGAAGAAAGATTACGATTATACAGGAACCAGCACTAATAGGCTAAAATGCAAGATTGTAAAAATCACTTAGATAAAGGCAGAGGCTTAGATACAAGTAATGATAGAGGTAGAAGGTAGAACAAAAAATGCAAAATCTGGGAATGGGCATTATCTATATTTTCAAACAAATAGAATTTTAAAGTAGACTGTCCCCTTACAAAAGGCCAATTAGCCTAACCTAGGGCCCCAGAAGGTCTTTATATCACTGGGTGACCAATCTAACTCTGTTGCATTGGTATCAGGAAAAAATATAAATCTGAGAAAGCCACATACAGATTTTATGTCTTTATTTTTTTTCCTCCATAAATCTTAAATTTAATCTCCATTATGAGTTTAGCAAATAGAAGAGTCAAATCCAAACGTATCTTTCACAAGCTTGACACTATGGTCTGTCTGAACACAAGTAAAATTGTATTGATTTTTACAGAGTCCCTTTGCTGCCGTTAGTACCATGATCTGTAAAATATACACTAAATCTCCTGCTAGAAAATAACTATCAGTTAGCACATAATCCTAATATAAGGTCAGCAAACTGTCAATCAAGAGAACATAAAGTTGTATATTCTGTGTTCTTATTGGGTGCAGTGGGAGCAATATTTTGTATTTAAATCAATATCCAAAAGTTTCTTTTCAGCTGAATTTGCATCTTAAAAGGATATGAAACCCAGAAGTTTTCTTTAATGATTCAGATAGAGCATACAATTGTAAACCAGTTACCAATTTAATTCTATTATCTAATGTGCTTTATTCTCCTGGTATCCTTCGTTGAAGAAGCAGCAATGCACTAATGGGAGCTAGTTGAACGCATTGGGTGAGCCAGTAACATGAGGCATATATCTGCAACCACCAATCAGCAGCTCCTGAGTCTAGCTAGGTATCCTTTTCAACAAAGGATATCAAGAGAACAAAACCAATTAGATAACAGAAGTGAATTAAAAAGTTGTTTAAAATCACATGGGTCTTTCTAAACCATAAAAGAAAAAAATATTGGTTTTATGTCCCTTTAACCCAGAGTGCCTGTTTTACACACCTGATTTGCTCTACTACAGCTCCTTGTAACTCTGCGCCACATTAGGCTTATGACATCACACACAGGATATCCTACAGAGGGCATGAACGCTGGCATGTTGCAACTGGTAACCATTAGAGGAGGATACGTTTGTCATTGGTTACGATCAATGTACAAATCTCGGTCTCGCATTCAATTTCCCAAAATCTCTTTAACAAAGCGATTTATTCAAAAATCCTCCTGCAAGTTTATCATCTGCTTTGCTACAGGTTTTAACCATCTACAGCAGCTGAGAGGTTAAAGGGACAGTCCTCTCCAAAATTGTTATTGTTTAACAAGATAGATTATCCCTTTATTATCCATTCCCCAGTTTTGCATAACCAACACAGTTATATTAATATACTTTTTACCTCTGTGATTACCTTGTATCTAAGCCTCTTCTGACAGCCCCCTGATCACATGACTATTTATTTATTTAATATCTATTGACTTGCATTTTAGCCAATTAGTGCTGTGTTGTGCACAACCCACGGGCGTGAGCACAATTTTATCTTTATGGCTCACGTGAACTAGCACTCCCCTGTTGTGAAAAGCTAATAAAAAAGCATACGATAAGAGGCTGTCTGTAGTGGCTTAGAAACGAGAAGAAATTTAAAGGCTTAAATGTTAAGTATATTAGTATAACAATGTTGGTTGTGCAAAGCTGGTGAATGGGTAGTAAAGGTGCTATCTATCTTTTTAAACAAAAACAATTTTGGTGTTGGGTGTCCCTTTAAAGCATGGAATTTGCACACAAAAAACATAATTTATGCTTACCTGATAAATTTATTTCTCTTGTAGTGTATCCAGTCCACGGATCATCCATTACTTATGGGATATTAACTCCTCCCCAACAGGAAGTGCAAGAGGATTCACCCAGCAGAGCTGCTATATAGCTCCTCCCCTAACTGCCATTACCAGTCATTCGACCGAAAATATGCAGAGAAAGGAAAACCATAGGGTGCAGTGGTGACTGTAGTTTAATGGAAAAATTACCTGCCTTAAAGTGACAGGGCGGGCCGTGGACTGGATACACTACAAGAGAAATAAATTTATCAGGTAAGCATAAATTATGTTTTCTCTTGTTAAGTGTATCCAGTCCACGGATCATCCATTACTTATGGGATACCAATACCAAAGCTAAAGTACACGGATGACGGGAGGGACAGGCAGGCTCTTTATACGGAAGGAACCACTGCCTGAAGAACCTTTCTCCCAAAAACAGCCTCCGAAGAAGCAAAAGTGTCAAATTTGTAAAATTTGGAAAAAGTATGAAGAGAAGACCAAGTTGCAGCCTTGCAAATCTGTTCAACAGAAGCCTCATTCTTAAAGGCCCAAGTGGAAGCCACAGCTCTAGTAGAATGTGCTGTAATTCTTTCAGGAGGCTGCTGTCCAGCAGTCTCATAGGCTAACCGTATTATGCTACGAAGCCAAAAGGAGAGAGAGGTAGCCGAAGCTTTTTGACCTCTCCTCTGACCAGAATAAACGACAAACAGGGAAGACGTTTGTCGAAAATCCTTAGTTGCCTGTAGATAAAATTTCAGGGCACGGACTACATCTAGATTGTGTAGCAGACGTTCCTTTTTCGAAGAAGGATTAGGACACAAAGATGGAACCACAATCTCTTGATTGATATTCCTGTTAGTGACCACCTTAGGTAGGAACCCAGGTTTAGTACGCAGAACTACCTTGTCTGAATGAAAAATCAGATAAGGAGAATCACAATGTAAGGCAGATAACTCAGAGACTCTTCGAGCCAAGGAAATCGCCATTAAAAACAGAACTTTCCAAGATAACAACTTGATATCAATGGAATGAAGGGGTTCAAACGGAACCCCCTGTAAAACATTAAGAACTAAGTTCAAACTCCATGGTGGAGCAACAGTTTTAAACACAGGCTTGATCCTAGCTAAAGCCTGACAAAAAGCTTGAACGTCCGGAACTTCTGACAGACGTTTGTGTAAAAGAATGGACAGAGCTGAAATCTGTCCCTTTAAGGAACTAGCGGATAAACCCTTTTCTAAACCTTCTTGTAGAAAAGACAATATCCTCGGAATCCTAACCTTACTCCATGAGTAACTCTTGGATTCGCACCAATATAAGTATTTGCGCCATATCTTATGGTAAATCTTTCTGGTAACAGGCTTAGTAGCCTGTATTAAGGTATCAATAACTGACTCAGAAAAACCACGTTTTGATAAAATCAAGCGTTCAATTTCCAAGCAGTCAGCTTCAGAGAAATTAGATTTTGATGTTTGAAGGGACCCTGGATCAGAAGGTCCTGTTTCAGAGGTAGCGACCAAGGTGGACAGGATGACATGTCCACTAGATCTGCATACCAAGTCCTGCGTGGCCATGCAGGCGCTATTAGAATCACTGATGCTCTCTCCTGTTTGATTCTGGCAATCAATCGAGGAAGCATCGGGAAGGGTGGAAACACATAAGCCATCCCGAAGGTCCAAGGTGCTGTCAAAGCATCTATCAGAACCGCTCCCGGATCCCTGGATCTGGACCCGTAACGAGGAAGCTTGGCGTTCTGTCGAGACGCCATGAGATCGATCTCTGGTTTGCCCCAACGTCGAAGTATTTGGGCAAAGACCTCCGGATGAAGTTCCCACTCCCCCGGATGAAAAGTCTGACGACTTAAGAAATCCGCCTCCCAGTTCTCCACTCCCGGGATGTGGATTGCTGACAGATGGCAAGAGTGAGACTCTGCCCAGCGAATTATCTTTGATACTTCCATCATTGCTAGGGAGCTTCTTGTCCCTCCCTGATGGTTGATGTAAGCTACAGTCGTGATGTTGTCCGACTGAAACCTGATGAACCCCCGAGTTGTTAACTGGGGCCAAGCCAGAAGGGCATTGAGAACTGCTCTCAATTCCAGAATGTTTATTGGTAGGAGACTCTCCTCCTGATTCCATTGTCCCTGAGCCTTCAGAGAATTCCAGACAGCGCCCCAACCTAGTAGGCTGGCGTCTGTTGTTACAATTGTCCAGTCCGGCCTGCTGAATGGCATCCCCCTGGACAGATGTGGCCGAGAAAGCCACCATAGAAGAGAATTTCTGGTCTCTTGATCCAGATTCAGAGTAGGGGACAAGTCTGAGTAATCCCCATTCCACTGACTTAGCATGCACAATTGCAGCGGTCTGAGATGTAGGCGTGCAAAGGGTACTATGTCCATTGCTGCTACCATTAAGCCGATCACCTCCATGCATTGAGCTACTGACGGGTGTTGAATGGAATGAAGGACACGGCATGCATTTTGAAGCTTTGTTAACCTGTCTTCTGTCAGGTAAATCTTCATTTCTACAGAATCTATAAGAGTCCCCAAGAAGGGAACTCTTGTGAGTGGAAAGAGAGAACTCTTCTTTTCGTTCACCTTCCATCCATGCGACCTTAGAAATGCCAGTACTAACTCTGTATGAGACTTGGTAGTTTGAAAGCTTGAAGCTTGTATCAGAATGTCGTCTAGGTACGGAGCTACCGCAATTCCTCGCGGTCTTAGTACCGCCAGAAGAGCACCCAGAACCTTTGTGAAGATTCTCGGAGCCGTAGCCAATCCGAATGGAAGAGCTACAAACTGGTAATGCCTGTCTAGAAAGGCAAACCTTAGATACCGGTAAAGATCTTTGTGAATCGGTATGTGAAGGTAAGCATCCTTTAAATCCACTGTGGTCATGTACTGACCCTTTTGGATCATGGGTAAAATTGTCCGAATAGTTTCCATTTTGAACGATGGAACTCTTAGGAATTTGTTTAGGATCTTTAAATCCAAGATTGGCCTGAAAGTTCCCTCTTTTTTGGGAACCACAAACAGATTTGAGTAAAACCCTTGTCCTTGTTCCGACCGCGGAACCGGATGGATCACTCCCATTAATAAAAGATCTTGTACGCAGCGTAGAAACGCCTCTTTCTTTATTTGGTTTGTTGACAACCTTGACAGATGAAATCTCCCTCTTGGGGGAGAGAATTTGAAGTCTAGAAGGTATCCCTGAGATATGATCTCTAACGCCCAGGGATCCTGGACATCTCTTGCCCAAGCCTGGGCGAAGAGAGAAAGTCTGCCCCCCACTAGATCCGTTCCCGGATCGGGGGCCCTCGATTCATGCTGTCTTAGGGGCAGCAGCAGGTTTCCTGGCCTGCTTGCCCTTGTTCCAGGACTGGTTAGGTCTCCAGCCTTGTCTGTAGCGAGCAACAGCTCCTTCCTGTTTTGGTGCAGAGGAAGTTGATGCTGCTCCTGCTTTGAAATTACGAAAGGAACGAAAATTAGACTGTCTAGCCTTAGGTTTGGCTCTGTCTTGAGGCAGGGCATGGCCTTTACCTCCTGTAATGTCAGCGATAATTTCTTTCAACCCGGGCCCGAATAAGGTCTGCCCTTTGAAAGGTATATTAAGCAATTTAGATTTAGAAGTAACGTCAGCTGACCAGGATTTTAGCCACAGTGCTCTGCGTGCCTGAATGGCGAATCCGGAATTCTTAGCCGTTAGTTTAGTTAAATGTACTACGGCATCTGAAATAAATGAGTTAGCTAACTTAAGGGCTTTAAGCTTGTGTGTAATCTCATCTAATGGAGCTGATTCAAGTGTCTCTTCCAGAGACTCAAACCAAAATGCTGCTGCAGCCGTGACAGGCGCAATGCATGCAAGAGGTTGCAATATAAAACCTTGTTGAACAAACATTTTCTTAAGGTAACCCTCTAACTTTTTATCCATTGGATCTGAAAAGGCACAGCTATCCTCCACCGGGATAGTGGTACGCTTAGCTAAAGTAGAAACTGCTCCCTCCACCTTAGGGACCGTTTGCCATAAGTCCCGTGTGGTGGCGTCTATTGGAAACATCTTTCTAAATATCGGAGGGGGTGAGAACGGCACACCGGGTCTATCCCACTCCTTAGTAACAATTTCAGTAAGTCTCTTAGGTATAGGAAAAACGTCAGTACTCGCCGGTACCGCAAAATATTTATCCAACCTACACATTTTCTCTGGTATTGCAACTGTGTTACAATCATTCAGAGCCGCTAACACCTCCCCTAGTAATACACGGAGGTTTTCCAGCTTAAATTTAAAATTTGAAATATCTGAATCCAGTTTGTTTGGATCAGAACCGTCACCCGCAGAATGAAGCTCTCCGTCCTCATGTTCTGCAAATTGTGACGCAGTGTCTGACATGGCCCTAATATTATCAGCGCACTCTGTTCTCACCCCAGAGTGATCACGCTTACCTCTTAGTTCTGGTAATTTAGCCAAAACTTCAGTCATAACAGTAGCCATATCCTGTAATGTGATTTGTAATGGCCGCCCAGATGTACTCTGCGCTACAATATCACGCACCTCCCGAGCGGGAGATGCAGGTACTGACACGTGAGGCGAGTTAGTCGGCATAACTCTCCCCTCGTTGTTTGGTGAAATATGTTCAATTTGTACAGATTGACTTTTATTTAAAGTAGCATCAATACAGTTAGTACATAAATTTCTATTGGGCTCCACTTTGGCTTAGCACATATAGCACAGATATCTTCCTCTGAATCAGACATGTTTAACACACTAGCAAATAAACTAGCAACTTGGAAATACTTTTCAAGTAATTTACTATAATATGAAAACGTACTGTGCCTATAAGAAGCACAGAAAAAGTTATGACAGTTGAAAATTAATAAACTGAAAAGTTATAGCATCAAATCTTTGTAAAAAACACAATTTTAGCAAAGGATTGCTCCCATTAGCAAAGGATAACTAACCCTGATAGCTAACAGTGAGAGAGATCAGTAAACTGTCATAAATTAAATAAAACGACTGCCAAGTGGAAAAAAATAGTGCCCAAAACATTTTTTCACCCAGTACCTCAGAAAATTAAACGATTTTACATGCCAGCAAAAAACGTTTAACATTAATAAATTGAGTGTTATTAAAAAGCCTGTTGCTAGTCCCTGCAAATTAGGCTAAAGTTTTATGCATACAGTATAATTCCAGTGAAGTGCCATTCCCCAGAATACTGAAGTGTAAAATATACATACATGACAGCCTGATACCAGTTGCTGCTACTGCATTTAAGGCTGAGTTTACATTATATCGGTATGGCAGAATTTTCTCATCAATTCCATTGTCAGAAAATAATAAGCTGCTACATACCTCTTTGCAGATTAATCTGCCCGCTGTCCCCTGATCTGAAGTTTACCTCTCCTCAGATGGCCGAGAAACAGCAATATGATCTTAACTACTCCGGCTAAAATCATAGAAAAACTCAGGTAGATTCTTCTTCAAATTCTACCAGAGAAGGAATAACACACTCCGGTGCTATTATAAAATAACAAACTTTTGATTGAAGGTATGAAACTAAGTATAATCACCACAGTCCTCTCACACATCCTATCTATTCGTTGGGTGCAAGAGAATGACTGGTAATGGCAGTTAGGGGAGGAGCTATATAGCAGCTCTGCTGGGTGAATCCTCTTGCACTTCCTGTTGGGGAGGAGTTAATATCCCATAAGTAATGGATGATCCGTGGACTGGATACACTTAACAAGAGAAAAGTGCAATTTCTTCACCTCAAGCAGAGCTTCTAATGCCAATTATCACAAGAACTCACAAAGGGTTGGCACGCCGCAGGAAAAAGTCACATTTTATACTCTGCTAGGTATTACAAGTAATACTATTCAATCCCAATAAATTATAAGCATTTCCAAATAAAAACAGGGGAACCTACATCTGTGTAGCACATACCCAGCGGTCAGCAGTAGGTAGGTTACATAGAAATAAGAAGCAAATTGCAGCAAGTGTTTCACGTTACACCAATGGCCTCAGTGCAATAAAGCCTGCCTGCTTCTGCAATTTTACACATCTACAGTAATAATAGAGCTGAAAAGAGAAAGAAAGAAAGAAAGAAAGAAAAGTATATTCTAATTATCCAAAGTAAACAGGAACGGGCTGGAGAAAATGCTGCCGCATTCATATTAAAATGGGAAGCGCCACTTGTAATGAATGCGATTCATCCCCAGGCACAATGCAGTCCCACACTAAAGCTAGTCAAACTGTTGCTCTTGCTTACATATTCATACTGCTTTAATAGCGCTCTTAAAAAAACCTCCAATTGGCTTTCTATACAGCGGCACTTCTCACACATAATGCACTTTTTGAAAAAAAATCAACACATGATATGAAAGGCTTTCGGGCCCTTTTTTTCCCTTTCATAGCACTTTTTTTTTATTTCTGTTTGCTGTAATCTGCCTTTACTTTCTCATTGCTACAGAACAAACAAGGGGGGGGAAAGCTTTCAAAAGAGGCTCTGTGTAATAGCTCTACTAGAATTAATTTAGCCGCACCAAATCCATTGAGCACCCAGGCTTTTCTCCTCTCTCTCTCTCTGCGCTCCTCTCAAATCATTGCGAGATGAGTTCAGCCCACTGCCTTTGTAATCCCAGCAAAGCACTTAAAGTGCTCAGTATGTGTTCATCGTGACCATCTGGTCAAAAGCAAAACAAGATGCTGATTCTGCCTTTGAATAGATTGAAGCAAGTGTGAATTAGTCTCTTCAATTAGCACGATTACAACCTGTCAAGTACATATTGTTAAGCGGGATTATTACAGTACCAGTGACCAATGCAATTACTCGCAACCTTTTCCTGTGTGTTTCATTTCTATTAAATGGACACAGATCTTTCCCAGATTAAACAATTTTAGTAACTGTAAAGTGCATCATTATAACTTAACAAAGTTAATCATATCTGTGATTAATACAGCTAATTAATAAATGATATTACTTAGCATATTGCGCACAGCAGGAATCCAGATGCAAATTCAGTTTGAACATTTAGACAAAAGTTCAAAAACACTTTAAATGATAAAATATATACTGAATTAAAAGAAATCCGTTTTCTATATTGCGGTTTTATTTGAGATAATGTTTTTACTGACATTATGAGCGGTAACTGGTTTAACTGTCCATTAATATTGGGCAGACATACAATAAGCAAAAATATAAATCAAAGATACATATAGTAACAACTCAAGTAGTTTACAGATCTAAAGTGATTATTGTTCTGTAAATGGCAATAAACATATTATATTGTTGAGTTAACAAATAATTACAAATAATAATATTTTATAAAACATGTAGTGGGTTAAAAACCGGGGTATCCACACATGCCGACAGTTTCAAAGGGATTATTTCTCATTTAACAAAAAGATAATATGGCACTAACCAAAATAAACTAAATTACATTAGGGCGCTCTGCCCTTAAAAACTACCTTTTACAGGCTGCTATTTAAACTGTATTATGGGAGAAAAAAACTTAAATACAATAAGACTTTCACATTATGAGACCCCCTTAATACCCATTTTGCATCAGTGTATACGTAAAATCATGACTTGCAGTATATTTCCCCTTTCTTACTGCACTACAGAACGTTTGGTCACCGGGTGTGAATTACACACAAAGATCATAAAAAGCTTGAGCGACATGAGAATGGTAAATGGACTTCAGGAATGAATTGGTATAAATGTATGGGAGCACATACCAGAGTACACACGTATGCTTACACATGGAAAACAGTTGTCCTTAGCTTTATATTAGGAACTATAAATATTAAGTACTGAGCAAGCCTAAATGTCAGATTGTATTTCAGATACACACAGGGATACACATCACATCAAACACATATTAAAATACTGTCTGTAATCTACAAATATTTTATTTTCTTTACTCTTTTTTTTTTTACAGATTGTAATCTTAGAAAAGTCACAAATTATTAAAATGTATAATTTAAGTTTGTAATCGGCCAAATATTTTTTCCTTTTTTGAAATGTTAAAGGTTTATAATCTATGTGCAAATAGGTCAAAATAAAAAATGATGACGCAAAGTGCTTATATTTTTCTCAAACGGATTTTATTTTTAGGAGGAAGAGAACGTCTCAGTAACTGGCACAAATAAAAAGAGCAGGTGCCCACATCTTAGCGGCATTAAAATAACAAAGTCTCAGAAATGAAAGGGTTTAAAAAGCTATTTAACACAAGAAAGACTAAACGGGTGGTAATATTTGTTGCCTTGTTATTGCCATGTAGATTTCACTATCCAAATATTATGAGTCAGGAGACAGTAGCACTGAATTAAGTAGAGTGACGAGACATTTATAGAATGATAATTCCAGGTATTAATAATTGATGTAGTCATTTTAAATCTTTCTGCATAGAATATCACATGTACATAGATTGCATTAACACTGCTTAAACATTTCAACTTGTCAGTATGGCCAACTCGATTTCTGAAATATTTGCAGTATTTTCCCTATCGAAACAGTAATAATGGCTAAATAAATATGCGCCTGTATTTTATAATCACTAAACATTAATGAATATTTTATATCTTTTTAAATCTTGGTGTTTAATTTAAAAGGGTGAAATTAAGTCTCCTTCCTGCAATATGCCAATTATCTCCAGATCAAACAATAACTGCCTATTATACTTGGATCTGTTTATATTTCAGAAGCTAATTTGGAAATAGTGAAGATTATTGTAAAAGCAAATTAGATAAAGTCAGCTGAGAGCGCTCTCTTGTGGCAGAAAGCGAGTAAAGCAGCAGCATTGCCAGGTGCGAGGTTCTGAATGGTAAAACGTAACAAATAACAGCAGGGCTTTATCGCTTCTGTCCCACTTTCATCTTTTGGCACCTACTGGGAAATAAGTTGCTCGCAGATGTTTAAGTCAATATGTTTTAGAAAAAATCCTGGCATGAAACTGCCCTGGTCTGCACATGGAACCATTTTTCTAGATATTCAGATTTTATGGACACCTACTGTTTAAATCACTTTGGAGATTCTGTTGCAAACATAAAAAGATGTAATCATTTTTTCAAAGAGATTTCTCTGATTGGTACGTTTAATGAAAAGCACGGCATTTAATGTGTTAAAAGCAGCCTCACTCACTCACCTCCTGTATAGTGCAGCTCCCAGAGAAGCGCAGGTTGTAGTCCCTCTGGAGTTCGCGGTGTGTGATGCTCAGCATGAAGTTCTGATTTAATGACTCCTGCAGGGCACTGGGGGGCAGAAAATGGAGACAAAGTCAGGGAGGACGAGTACCAGCATGTCTTCCCTCTGGGGGGGTCCTGGTTTTCATACAGACAAGTCCAGACACACACAACTTATTAACAGAGCCGCTACATACTGACCAAGATAAACAGAGTGTCATTTAGGTCTACAACCCAGATACATGGAGAATACTCATAAAATAATTACCAGGACTAATCTGTCAGACAGGTATGAAGCAGCTGTACAAAAAGAAAGGAGTGAAAATACCAGTAACTTCTCAGCCCTGCAGGTCTACTGGTCCCCAAGGGTGCGGATGAAGAGCCACACAAGTCCCTACCATGAACTGACAAAGGGACCAACTTGCACACACAGAAGAGACCTCTGGCACCTGGTAATTAAATGGAATGAATACATTCTGTTTTCACCTGTGATTATCGTGCACATGGCAGCCTGTGTGGGTATTACAGCACCATGATGTCATATGATCTCTGACCTGCATTAGGGACAATCTCAAATACATTTTATATGTAACATAAAGGGACAGTATACATATACACTACTATAAAGAAGAATATGCACAGATACTGGTCTAAAAATCTAGTATAAAACCTTTTAAAAAATTACTTAGAAGCTCCGACTTTAGCACGGTTAATAAGGTGAGGTTGGGACACCCAGTGAAAGGGGCTGGAAAAACAAAAAGAGCAGACACTCCGCCCCCCATCCCTGCATATGAAAAGACAGATAACCTAAACAGGAGCCTGCAGGAGTCTGTAAACGAACAAATACATCTGACACTGTGGGGCTTGGTTAGGAGTCTGAAAAGCATAATTTATGTAAGAACTTACCTGATAAATTCATTTCTTTAGTGACGTATGGGATGTACAATCCTACCAGGAGGGTCAAAGTTTCCCAAACCTCAAAATGCCTATAAATACACCCCTCACCACACCCACAATTCAGTTTAACGAATAGCCAAGTAGTGGAGTGATAAAATAAGGAGTAAAAAAGCATCAACAAAGGAATTTGGAAATAATTGTGCTTTATACAAAAAATCATAACCACCACAAAAAGGGTGGGCCTCATGGACTCTTGCCAATATGAAAGAAATTAATTTATCAGGTAAGTTCTTACATAAATTATGTTTTCTTTCATGTAATTGGCAAGAGTCCATGAGCTAGTGACGTATGGGATAGCAATACCCAAGATGTGGAACTCCACAGAAGAGTCACTAGAGAGGGAGGGATAAAAATAAAAACAGCCATTTTCCGCTGAAAAAATTAAATCCACATCCAAAAAAAAAAAGTTTTTCTCATAATTGAAAAGAAAAAACTTAGAAAAAAAGCAGAGGAATCAAACTGAAACAGCTGCCTGAAGAACTTTTCTACCAAAAACTGCTTCCGAAGAGGCAAATACATAAAAACGGTAGAATTTAGTAAATGTATGCAAAGAAGACTAAGTTGCTGCTTTGCAAATCCGATCAACTGAAGCTTCATTCTTAAAAGCCCACAAAGTGGAGACTGATCTAGTAGAATGAGCTGTGATTCTCTGAGGCGGGGCCTGACCCGACTCCAAATAAGCCTGATGAATCAAAAGCTTTAACCAGGATGCCAAGGAAATGGCAGAAGCTTTCTGACCTTTCCTAGAACCAGAAAAGACAACAAATAGACTAGAAGTCTTCCTGAACTCTTTAGTAGCTTCAACATAATATTTCAAAGCTCTTACAACATCCAGAGAATGTAAGGATCTCTCCAAAGAATTCTTAGGATTAGGACACAAAGAGGGAACAACAATTTCCCTATTAATGTTGCTAGAATTCACAACTTTAGGTAAACATTTAAATTAGGGTTGCACCGATACCAAGTATTTGCATGAGTACTTGTACTCGTGCAAATGCACCGATGCTTAAACCGATACCTCCACTTACTACCCATATGCTATCTTGTGGCATATTTTCAAACTGCATGTTCCCATTTCATTTTAAGCTGAAGTGGAGACTAAACTAAAAATTGTTTACTACTGTTCTGCCAATACAAATTGCGGTTATTTGTATTATTGTAGGAGAGATCACTGTACCTCGTTCAGACAAACCCCTGAAGTACTGGTCAGTTAATAAACTGAGATTTCCAGCTCTGGCTAAAAAGGTCCAAAAATATCTTTCTGCCCCATGCAGTAGTGTGGAAAGTGAAAGACTGTTCAACTTAGAGTCAAACCTCCTTACTGATAGCAAAAACAGACTTCTAGCTGAAAATGCAGAGAGGCTTCTGTTCTGTTCCTTAAAAAGAACTTGCCACTAACTTTTGAAAAATTATTCTAATTGCTAAATTGCCTTTTTACTGCTAGTTCTAATCTTGCACAATGATGTTCAAAGCATACTGTACTCCGAGGAACATCCATAGGTTAGGTTAGGTTAGGTTAAGATTGCATTTGATTGGTAAGCTTTATCAATGCTTTGTTCACATTTCCAACTCCATAGACTTTAATGGAGTAGGACATGTAATGAGAGCATTGGTAAAGCTTACAAGTCAAATGTAATTTAGCCCATAGTGTTGTTCCCCATGATTAAACAGTGCACTGTTCTATTTTTTACTGTATTGCACTTTTGGTTGGTTGTGATTTTATATTTGTTATTTGTTGTTATTATTAATATATTTTATTGCAATATTTTTATCTATAAACATGTTCTGTGAACTTTATGACAAATAAAACTGTTTTATTATTTCATAATGTCTTTTAAGTTACAGTCCTTCATAATTATAAAGAAGGAATCTTAAATAATTAGTCTGTATTGTGCTTGGTTGACTGTCACATGACAGTAAAAAAAAAAAAGTATCGGTAATTGGTATCGGTGAGTATTTGAAAACAAGTATCAGTACTTGTACTCGGTCTTAAAAAAATGGTATTGGTGCAACCCTAATTTAAATGAAGTCCGCAAAACTGCCTTATCCTGATGGAAAATCAGAAAAGGAGACTCACAAGAAAGAGCAGATAATTTGGAAACTCTTCTAGCAGAAGAGATAGCCAAAAGGAACAATACTTTACAAGAAAGTAGTTTAATATCCAAAGAATGCATAGGCTCAAAAGGAGGAGCATGTAAAGCCTTCAAAACCAAATTAAGACTACAAGGAGGAGAGATTGATTTAATGACAGGCTTTATACGGACCAAAGCCTGCACAAAACAGTAAATATCAGGAAGCTTAGCAATCTTTCTGTGAAATAAGACAGAAAGAGCAGAGATGTGTCCCTTGAAGGTACTTGCAGACAAACCTTTATCCAAACCATCCTGAAGAAACTGTAAAAGTCTAGGAATTCTAAAAGAATGCCAGGAGAGAATTTATGAGAAAAACACCATGAAATATAAGTCTTCCAAATTTGATAATAAATCTTTCTAGAAACAGATTTACAAGCCTGTAACATAGTATCAATCACTGAGTTAGAGAAACCTATATGACTAAGCTCTAAGCTTTCAATTTCCATACCTTCAAATTTAACGATTCGAGATCCTGATGGAAAAATGGTCCTTGAGACAGAAGGTCTGGTCTTAAAGGAAGTGGCGAAGGTTGGCAACTAGACATCCGGACAAGATCCGCATACCAGAACCTGTGAGGCCATGTTGGTGCTACCAGAAACACAAACGATTGTTCCAAGATGATCTTGGAGATCACTCTTGGAAGAAGAACTAGAGGCGGGAAGATATAAGCAGGTTGGTAAAACCAAGAAACTGCTAACAAATCCACTGACTGCACCTGAGGATCCCTGGACCTGGACAAGTACCTGGGAAGTTTCTTATTTAGATGGGAAGCCATCAGATCTATTTCTGGAAGAACGCATCAGAACAATCTGAAAAAACACATCTGGATGGAGAGACCACTCCCCCGGATGTAAAGTCTGATGGCCGCTTCCCAATTGTTTACACCTGGGATATGTACCGCAGAAATTAGACAAGAACTGGATTCCGCCCAAGAAAGTGTCTGAGATACTTCTTTCATAGCTAGGGGACTGTGAGTCCCACCCTGATGATTGACATATGCCACAGTTGTGATATTGTCTGTCTGAAAACAAATGAGCGGTTCTCTCTTCAACAGAGGCCAAACCTGAAGAGCCCTGAAAATAGCACAGAGTTCTAAAATATTGATTGGTAACCTCGCCTCTTGAGATTTCCAAACCCCTTGTGCTGTCAGAGATCCCCAGATAGCTCCCTAACCTGAAAGACTTGCATCTGTTGTGATTACAGTCCAGGTTGGACGAAAAAAAGAGGCCCCTTGAACTATACGATGGTGATCTAACCACCAAGTCAGAAAGAGTCAAACATTGAGATTTAAGGATATTAATTGTGATATCCTTGTATAATCCCTGCACCATTGATTCAGCATACAAAGCTGAAGAGGTCTCATATGAAAACGAGCAAAGGGTATCGCGTTCGATGCTGCAGTCATGAGACCTAAAACTTCCATGCACATAGTCACTGAAGGGAATGACTGAGACTGAAGGTTTCGACAAGCTGAAACCAATTTTGTCTCTTATCTAATAGAGACAGAGTCATGGACACTGAATCTATTTAGAAACCTAAAAAGATGACACTTGTCTGAGGAATCAAGGAACTTATTGGTAAATTGATCCTCCAACCATGTTTTTGAAGAAACAACACTAGTTGATTCGTGTGAGATTCAGCAGAATGTAAAGACTGAGCTATTAACAAGATATTGTCCAAATAAGGAAACACCGCAATACCCTGTTCTCTGATTACAGAGAGTAGGGCACCGAGAACCTTTGAAAAAATTATTGGAGCTGTCACTAGGCCAAATGGAAGAGCGACAAATTGGTATTGCTTGTCTAGAAAAGAGAATCTCAGAAAACGATAGTGGTCTGGATGAATCGGAATATGAAGATATGAATCCTGTAAGTCTATAGTGGACATATAATGACCTTGCTGAACAAAAAGCAGAATAGTCATTATAGTCACCATTTTGAAAGTTGGCACTCTTACAAAATGATTTAAAATTTTCAGATCCAGAACTGGCCTGAATGAATTTTCTTTCTTTGGGACAATGAATAGATTTGAATAAAACCCCAGACCCTGTTACTGAAACGGAACTGGTATGATTACCCCTGAAAGCTCTAGATCTGAAACACACTTCAGAAAAGCCTGAGCCTTCACTGGATTTGTTGGAACGTGAGAGAAAAAATCTTGTCACAGGAGGTCTTACTCTGAAACCTATTTGATACCCTTGAGAGACAATACTCTGAATCCATTGATTTTGGACAGAATCTGCCCAAATGTTTTGGAAAAATCCTAATCTGACCCCCACCAGCTGAGCTGGAATGAGGGGGTTGGCTTTGGTTTCTTAAAAGGCTTGGATTTATTCCAACTTGAAGGTTTCCAATTGGAACCAGATTCTTTGGAGGAAGGATTGGCTTTCTGTTCCTTATTCTGTTGAAAAGAACGAAAACGATTAGAAGCTTTAGATTTGCCCTTAGATCTTTTATCCTGAGGTAAAAAAACTCCCTTCCCCCCAGTGACAGTTGAAATAATTGAATCCAAATGAGAACCAAATAAATTGTTACCTTGGAAAGAAAGAGATAGTAATCTAGACTTAAATACCATGTCAGCATTCCAATATTTGAGCCACAAAGCTCTTCTAGCTAAAAACAGAATTTATGTTTACCTGATAAATTACTTTCTCCAACGGTGTGTCCGGTCCACGGCGTCATCCTTACTTGTGGGATATTCTCTTCCCCAACAGGAAATGGCAAAGAGCCCAGCAAAGCTGGTCACATGATCCCTCCTAGGCTCCGCCTACCCCAGTCATTCGACCGACGTTAAGGAGGAATATTTGCATAGGAGAAACCATATGGTACCGTGGTGACTGTAGTTAAAGAAAATAAATTATCAGACCTGATTAAAAAAACCAGGGCGGGCCGTGGACCGGACACACCGTTGGAGAAAGTAATTTATCAGGTAAACATAAATTCTGTTTTCTCCAACATAGGTGTGTCCGGTCCACGGCGTCATCCTTACTTGTGGGAACCAATACCAAAGCTTTAGGACACGGATGAAGGGAGGGAGCAAATCAGGTCACCTAAATGGAAGGCACCACGGCTTGCAAAACCTTTCTCCCAAAAATAGCCTCAGAAGAAGCAAAAGTATCAAACTTGTAAAATTTGGTAAAAGTGTGCAGTGAAGACCAAGTCGCTGCCCTACATATCTGATCAACAGAAGCCTCGTTCTTGAAGGCCCATGTGGAAGCCACAGCCCTAGTGGAATGAGCTGTGATTCTTTCGGGAGGCTGCCGTCCGGCAGTCTCGTAAGCCAATCTGATGATGCTTTTAATCCAAAAAGAGAGAGAGGTAGAAGTTGCTTTTTGACCTCTCCTTTTACCGGAATAAACAACAAACAAGGAAGATGTTTGTCTAAAATCCTTTGTAGCATCTAAATAGAATTTTAGAGCGCGAACAACATCTAAATTGTGCAACAGACGTTCCTTCTTTGAAACTGGTTTCGGACACAGAGAAGGTACGATAATCTCCTGGTTAATGTTTTTGTTAGAAACAACTTTTGGAAGAAAACCAGGTTTAGTACGTAAAACCACCTTATCTGCATGAAACACCAGATAAGGAGGAGAACACTGCAGAGCAGATAATTCTGAAACTCTTCTGGCAGAAGAAATTGCAACTAAAAACAAAACTTTCCAAGATAATAACTTAATATCAACGGAATGCAAGGGTTCAAACGGAACCCCCTGAAGAACTGAAAGAACTAAATTGAGACTCCAAGGAGGAGTCAAAGGTTTGTAAACAGGCTTAATTCTAACCAGAGCCTGAACAAAGGCTTGAACATCTGGCACAGCAGCCAGTTTTTTGTGAAGTAACACCGACAAGGCAGAAATCTGTCCCTTCAGGGAACTTGCAGATAAACCCTTTTCCAATCCTTCTTGAAGGAAGGATAGAATCCTAGGAATCTTAACCTTGTCCCAAGGGAATCCTTTAGATTCACACCAACAGATATATTTTTTCCAAATTTTGTGGTAAATCTTTCTAGTTACAGGCTTTCTGGCCTGAACAAGAGTATCGATAACAGAATCTGAGAACCCTCGCTTCGATAAAATCAAGCGTTCAATCTCCAAGCAGTCAGCTGGAGTGAAACCAGATTCGGATGTTCGAACGGACCCTGAACAAGAAGGTCTCGTCTCAAAGGTAGCTTCCAAGGTGGAGCCGATGACATATTCACCAGATCTGCATACCAAGTCCTGCGTGGCCACGCAGGAGCTATCAAGATCACCGACGCCCTCTCCTGATTGATCCTGGCTACCAGCCTGGGGATGAGAGGAAACGGCTAAGAGAATGACTGGGGTAGGCGGAGCCTAGGAGGGATCATGTGACCAGCTTTGCTGGGCTCTTTGCCATTTCCTGTTGGGGAAGAGAATATCCCACAAGTAAGGATGACGCCGTGGACCGGACACACCTATGTTGGAGAAATAGCTAAAGACATAGATTTAACATCAATATTGATTATATCAAAAATAGCATTACAGATAAAATGATTAGCATGTTGAAGCAAGCAAACAATGCTAGACAAATCAGGATCTGTTTCCTGTTGCGCTAAGCTTTCCAACCAAAAAAATAATGTAGCTGCAACATCAGCCATGGATATAGCAGGCCTAAGAATGTAGCCAGAAAATAAATAAGCTTTCCTTAGATAAGATTCAAGTTTCCTATCTAAAGGGTCCTTAAAAGAAGTACTATCTTCCATAGGAATAGTAGTATGTTTGGCAAGAGTAGAAATAGCCCCATCAATTTTGGGGATTTTTTCCCAAAACTTCAATCTAACTGCTGGCAGAGGATACAACTTTTTAAACCTAGAAGAAGGAATAAAATAAGTACCAGGCCTATTCCATTCCTTTGAAATCATATCTGAAATAGCATTAGGAACTGGAAAAACCCCTGGAGTAACCACAGGAGGTTTATAAACAGAATTTAAATGTTTACTAGTTTTAGTATCAAGAGGACTAGTTTCCTCAATATCCAAAGTAATCAACACCTCTTTTAAAAAGGAACGAATAAACTCCATCTTAAAGAAATAAGTAGAGGTAGGATCTTCTAACCCAGATAGATCCTCATCAGAGGAGGATAATTCAGTATGTTGTCGGTCATTTGAAATTTCATCTACTTTATGAGAAGTTTTAAAAGACCTTTTACATTTATTAGAAGGCAGAATAGCAGACAAAGCCTTCTGAATCACATCAGCAATAAAATATTTTATATTCACAGGGATATCATGTACATTAGATGTTGAAGGAACAACAGGCATTGTACTAGTACTGATGGATACATTCTCTGCATGTAAAAGCTTATCATGATAACTGTTACATATTACAGCGGGAGTTAAAATCTCCACTAACTTACAACAGATACACTTAGCTTTGGTAGAACTGTTATCAGGCATCAGGGTTCCAACAGTGGTTTCTGAGACAGGATCAGATTGAGACATCTTGCAAATGTAAGAGAAAAAAAAACAACATATAAAGCAAAATTATCAATTTCCTTATATGACAGTTTCAGGAATGGGAAAAAAATGCAAACAGCATAGCCCTCTGAGCATAAAAAAGGCAAGAGGCATATAGGAAGTGGGGTTTAAATAATTAAATTATTTGGCGCCAAGTATGATGCGCAACGCAAAATTAATTTTTTTGGCGCTAACAATATCCGGAAATGACGCAACTCGAGTCATGGCAGACGCAACCTTGTGCAAGGAAACCTGGCGTCGGAAATGATGAATTTGCATCACCGAACGTACCTTTGCGGCAAAAAAAAATTCTCGCGCCAAGAATGACGCAATAAATATCAGCATTTTGGGACCTCGCAAGCCTAATTTTACCCGAGAAAATTAATGAAAAAAGCAGTCAATTTAAAGAAAAGACTATACCTCAGGTATGAAAAAATAACTTCCTAAATATGTTTCCCAATTTTGAAACTGATAGTTTGCAAAAAGAAATATACATAAACCTGACTCATGGCACATATAAGTACAATACATATATTTAAAACTTTATATTAATACATAAAGTGCCAAACCATAGCTGAGAGTGTCTTAAGTAATGAAAACATACTTACCGAAAGACACCCATCCACATATAGCAGATAGCCAAACCAGTACTGAAAAAGTATCAGTAGAGGTAATGGAATATGAGAGTATATCGTTGATCTGAAAAGGGAGGTAGGAGATGAATCTCTACGACCGATAACAGAGAACCTTTGAAAAGATTTCCCATGAGGAAAACCATAGAATCAATAGGTGATACTCTCTTCACATTCCTCTGTGACAAACACTGTACTCTGAGAGGAATCGGGCTTCAAGTGCATATCACAGAAGAAAATCAAGCACAAACTTACTTCACCACCTCCATAGGAGGCAAAGTTTGTAAAACTGAATTGTGGGTGTGGTGAGGGGTGTATTTATAGGCATTTTGAGGTTTGGGAAACTTTGTCCCTCCTGGTAGGATTATATATCCCATACGTCACTAGCTCATGGACTCTTGCCATGACATGAAGGAAATCAGCACAATGTTATTAAAGGGACAGTCAAGTAAAAAAAAACGTTCATGTTTCAAATAGGGCATGCAATTTTAAACAACTTTCCAATTTACTTTTATCACCAATTTTGCTTTGTTCTCTTGGTATTCTTACTTGAAAGTTAAACCTAGGAGGTTCATATGCTAATTTCTTAGACGTTGAAGGCCTCTTGATTTTTGACTAGAGGGCATTAGTTCACGTGTTTCATATAGATAACATTGAGCTCATGCACGTGAATTTACCATGGAGACAGCTCTGATTGGCTAAACTGCAAGTCTGTCAAAAGAACTGAAATAAGGGGGCAGTCTGCTGAGGCTTAGATACAAGGTAATTAAAGAGGTAAAACGTTTATAATTATAACTGTGTTGGTTATGCAAAACTGGTGAATTGGTAATTAAGGGATTATCTATCTTTTAAAACAACAACGATTCTGGTGTTGACTGTCCCTTTAAAAAAATAAGCAAAACTACTATACATTTTTATAAAAACACTACCAGATATGCTATATAAATGGATCATCTACAAAACATTTATACAAAGAAAAATCTAATGTACAATGTCCCTTTAACAAAAGCCAATCTGGTTAGGTTATGAGTAGCACTATATGTGTTTACATAGCAAACCCAAAGATGTATAGATCACCCTATTTCAAAGCTGTGGCTTACTCAATCACTACTTATTGGTGAATGTAGTTAAATAGAAAAGGCACACAGATGAAGCATCACAAAGTACAAACCAGTTAACATATCACTCTGTTTCTTTATACCTTTCTGTGATGTAATGTGTAACTCTACAATTGTATTGTATGTCTCTGTTTGTTGCTCTGTTATGTTCCCATTGTATACATTGTCTTTATCTGATTATACCTGCACAGGGATTAACAACACACATACTCTTATGCACAAACATACATTCACAGGCACACAAACACACATTCACAGGCACACACTCACAAGCACACAAATACAAACACAGGTACAGGCACACAAATACAAACACACACAAAGGCACACAAACACACACTCACAAGTACGCAAATACCAACACACAAAGGCACAAACACACATAGGCAAACACGCACACGTAAACACATACACACAAACACACTTACAGGTACACAAATACAAACACACACAGGCACACACACAAACAGGCACACACTCACACACTAACAGGCACATGCGCACTAACAGGCACACAAACACACTCACAGGCACACAAATACAAACACAAGCGCACACAAAGGAACACACACAAACACAGGCACCCAAACACAGGAACACAAGCACACACACAGGCACACACACTTATCTGCAAAATAACACACACTCACACAAACACATACAGCTTCAGTCACTGTTTTTATTTTTTTTGGGGGGGGGGTGTTCGACACAGGGACACAAATCATGTATTTTCAATTGTTTGTCCCCATCATTAGATTTGCAAACTGGAATGAATTAATGAATAAAAAAAAGGGACATGGTACTTTAAAAACATAATTTATGCTTACCTGATAAATTATTTTCTTTCTTACCTATTTGAAATACTTCACCTAGCCACCAGTAGGAGGCTGACACATCCCCAACAAAGCTTTACATATCACTCCCACTTCCACTACCCTTTCAGTAGTTCAAGCCGAGGATAAGTAAAAGCAGAGAGATACAAGGGGTATAGAGGTGCCAAAGACTGCCGCCACTACAATAATACAGGGCGGGTTCGTGGACTCTCACTGCCAAGAAAGAAAAAAAATATATCAGGTAAGCATTTATTATGTTTTCTTTCTATTGGCAGTGAGAGTCCACGAATACCCAAGCTGTAGAGGACACGTAATGAATAGGGAGGAAAATAAAGGAAGGCAGTCCTAAAAGCTAGGCACGACCGTTTGAAGAATCCTTCTCCCAAAGGACGCCTCTGCTCAGCCAAAAACATCAAACCTGTAAAATGTTGTGAAAGTATGCAGAGAGGACCAAGTAGCAGCCTGTTCGACTGAAGTCTCATTCTTGATGGCCCAGGAAGAAGAAACCACATGGGTAAAATGTGCCGTAATTCGGGATGGTGGCTGCTGGCATGCTTGTAAATATGCCATCCGAATTAGACTTCTGATCCAAAATGAGATAGAGATAGCAGTGGGTTTCTGATCTTTGTGCTTACCGGAATGTAGGACAAATAAGGAAGATGATTGACTAAATTCCTTGGTAGTATGAAGATGGAACTTCAGCACTCTAACTACATCCAGATTATGTAAAAGCCTCTCCTTAGGAGAAGAAGGATTAGGACAAAGAGACGGAACAACAATCTCCTGATTATTATAGTGTGTTGAAACAACCTTATCTAAGAAACCCATCCTTTTTCACAGAACAGCCTTGTCAGTGTAAAAAAACTAGATAAGGTGGGTCACATTGAAGGGCAGACATTTTGCAAACTCTACGTGCCGAAGAGATGGCTTGAAAAAAAAACATAATTTCTGAGTCCACAGCTTAATTCCTTACAGTTGGGAAATACAACACCTGGCCACCAGGAGGAGGCAAAGACACCCCAGCCAAAGGCTTAAATATCCCTCCCACTTCCTCATTACCCCAGTCATTCTGCAGAGGGAACAAGGAAAAGTAGGAGAAACATTAGGGTATAAATAGTGCCAGAAGAATAAAATAAATAATAGTGTACCGACCATAGACGGGCGGGAGTCGTAGATTAGAATAAAGGGGATCACTCAATAGAAAAATGCTGAGCAAACACCTAAAAAAACAAAAAAACTCACTATTGGAGAAAAAATAGTATTACAATCAAAAGGGTATTTTAAGATGTGCCTCTATAATCTAAATTAGGGATATATAGTCTTAAAGTTAGGGGGCCGTGGATTTTCCCTATCCAGAAGGAAAGGAATATATCTGGTAAGCATAAATTATGTTTTCCTTCCTAAGACAAGGAGAGTCCTAAGATAGGGAGAGTCCATGGCTTCATTCCTTACTGTTGGGAAAACTATACCCAAGCTCCAGAGGAAACTGAATGAATAACAGCAGAGAACAAAAAGGAAGAGGCGGACCCTATTCTGAGGGCACCACAGCCTACAAAACTTTTCTCCCGAAAGCTGTTTCATCCGAAGCAAAAACATCAAACTTGTAAAATTTAGAAAAAGTATGTAAGGAGGACCAGGTTGCCGCATTACAAATCTGATCCATAGAGGCCTCGTTCTTAAAGGCCCAAGAGGAAGCCACTGCTCTAGTGGAATGAGCCGTTATCATCTCAGGACGACGATGTCCCGCTGTCTCGTAAGCTAAGCGGATGACACTCCTTAGCCAAAAAGATAGGGAAGTTGAAGTAGCCTTCGGCCTCTTACGCTTCCCCGAATAGACAGCAAACAAAGAGGAAGATTGTCTAAACTCCTTAGTAGCCTGAAGATAGAACTTCAAGGGGCAAACCACATCCAAATTGTAAAGTAAGCGTTCCTTCAATGAAGAAGGATTAGGACACAAGGATGGAACCACAATCTCCTGATTGATGTTGCAATCTGACACAAACTTAGGAAGAAAACCTAATTTAGCACATAAAACTGCCTTACATGCATGAAAATCAGATAAGGGGTCTCACATTGCAAAGCAGAGATCTCAGAAACTCTGCGTGCAGAGGCAATAGCCAATAAAAAGAGAACCTTCCAAGATAACAATTTAATGTCAACGGAATGCAGAGGCTCAAGCGGAACCTGATGCAAAACCCGAAGAACAAAATTTAGGCTCCAAGGAGGAGCCCCAGAAATAAACACAGGTGTGATCCTAATCAGAGCCTTAACAAAGGACTGCACATCTGGAAGCTCAGCCAGTCTCTTGTGCAATAAATCCGAAATCTGTCCCCTTAGGGAACTAGCAGAAAAGCCCTTCTCCAGCCCTTCTGGAGAAAAGATAAGATCCTGGCAACCTTAACTCTGTGCCAGGAAAAAACACGCTCTTCACACCAGAATAAGTAGGTCCTCCACACCTTGTGGTAGATACGCTGAGTAACTGGTTAACTAGCTTGAATAAGAGTATCAATGACACTCTCAGAGAAACCTCTCTTGGCTAAGACTAAGCGTTCAATCTCCACGCAGTCAGCCTCAGAAAATCTAGATTTTGATGAACAAATGGACCTTGTTTCAGCAGGTCTCTGCGACAAGGTAACTTCCACGGAGGAAATTAGGACATCCCCACTAGATTCGCGAACCACGTCCTTCACAGCCACAATGGCGCAATCAGGATTACTGATACCCCCTCCTGCTTGATGCGGGCCACCACTCAAGGAAGAAGCGGTAATGGAGGAAAAAGATATATGAGTTTGAACCTCCAGGGCACTGCTATTGCATCTATTAGATCCGCTTGGGGATCCCTCGACCCATATCTGGGTAGTTTGGTATTGAGACAGGACACAATGAGATCTATCTCCGGCATCCCCCACTAGCTGCATATCTTTGCAAACACCTCGGGATGGAGAGACCATTCCCCTGGATGGAAGGATTGCCTACTGAGAAAATCTGCCTCCCAGTTGTCCACACTCGGAATGTGGATCGCTGACAGCGAACAGCTGTGGGCCTCTGCCTACTCCAGAATCTGAGATACTTCCTTCATCGCCAAGGAACTTCTCGTTCCCCCCTGATGGTTGATGTAAGCCACCAAGGATATATTGTCTGATTGGAATCTGATAAACTGGGAAGAACCCAGAAGTGGCTAAGCCTTCAAGGCCTTGAAAATTGCCGGTAGTTCCAAAATATTGATCGGGAGTGAGGACTCCCCCTAAGTCCACAACCCCTGTGCCTTTCTGACACCCCAAACAGGTCACCGTCCGGATAGGCTTGCGTCCATAGTCACAATCTCCCAGGATGGTCTTAAGAAGCATGTCCCTCGGGACAGATGATCTGGACAGAGCCAACAAGAGGGCAATTCTTTTGACCGGCTGTCTAATACAATCTGTTGAGACATATCTGAATGATCGCTGTTCCACTGCCTCAGCATGCACAATTGTAAAAGTCTGAGACGGAACCTGGCAAAAGGAATGTTGTCCATGTAGGACAAAGAGACCAATCACCTCCATACACTGAGTCACAGAGGGACTCAAGGAGGTCCGGAGGGCAAGACATGCCGAAGTTAGCTTGCAACGTCTCTGGTCTATCCTCATGGATATTGTGTCTATTATAGTACCTAGGAATTCCATCCTGGCACTTGGGATAAGATAATTCTTTTCCAAGTTTATCTTCATTCATGTGATCAAAGACGACTGAGAAGGGACTCTGAGAATTCTTCCGTAAGACAAAAGGATGGTGCTTGCACCAGAATATCGCCCAAGTATGGGGCTACTGCAATACCCTGAGTTCTGGCAACAGCTAGAAGAGCCCCCAGAACCTTCGTAAATATTCTTGGAGCAGTAGCTAGGCCAAACGGAAGGGCAATAAACTGGAAGTGCTGGTCCAGGAATGCAAACCTCAGGAACTGAAAGTGTTCCCTGTGGATTGGAACATGAAGGTAAGCGTCCTTCAGATCTATAGTGGTCATAAACTAGCCTTCCTGAATTCAAGGAAGGATGGACCTTATCGTCTCCATCTTCAAAGAAGGGACACTGAGAAATTTGTTCAAGTACTTTAGGTCCAGAATTGGGAGGAAAGTTGACTCTTTCTTTGGGACCACGAAAAGGTTTGAATAACCCCACGGGACAACAATTCCTAAGTAGCATAGATAACGAATGCACCCTAGAAAGGCATCCCTCTTTTTTGGTCTGGTAGACAGATTCGAGAGAAGGAATCTGCCCCTTGTTGGATGAGATTTGAAGCCTATCTTGTATTCCTAAGCTACCACCTCCAGGACCCACGGATCCTGTACGTCATTGAACCATGCGTCTGAAAAAAGAGACAGTCTGCCCCCTACATGATCTAATCCCGGATCAGGGGGCCGCAGCTTCATGATGATTTGTTTTCGGCAGGCCTCTTACTCTGCTTGGATTTATTCCAGGACTGAGCCGGCTTCCTAGTACTCTTGGGTTGCTCAGGCTTGGAGGAATATTGTTGTCGTTGGGATTTGTCAGAATGAAAGGAATGAAAATTAGAAGATTGTCGTCCCTTAGACTTGTTCTTCTTATCTTGCGGTAGGAAGGCACCCTTGCCTCCGGTAACCGTAGAAATAATGGAGTCCAGGCCTGGACCAAATAAAATCTTTCCATTGAAGGGAAGAGAAAGGAATCTGGACTTAGAAGTCATATCCGCAGACCAAGACTTTAACCAGAGCGCCCGGCGGGCTAGGACTGCAAAGCCAGAGGTTTTTGCATTTAGGCGAATAATTTGCATGTTCGCATCACAGATAAAAGAATTAGCAATTCTCAGAGCTTTAATTCCATCTTGAATATTTTCAAGGGAATACGCCACCTCAATGAGTTCGGACAAAGAGTCGCATCAGTAGGTAGCCGCTCCGAGAACTGCAGTCGCCTGTTGAAACCAAAATCCTGTATGTTGAAACATCTTTCTCAGAAAGGTTTCCATTTTCTTATCCATCGGCTCTCTGAACAAAGAACTCTCCTCAAGAGGTATAGTAGTACGTTAGCAAGCGTAGAGATAGCACCATCTAACTTAAAAATGGAGCCCCACAAATCCAGTTGAGTGTTTGGGAACAACTTTTTAAAAGTAGACGAGGGGGAAAAGAAAGAACCAATTCTTTCCCATTCGTTCTTAATAATGTTCACCATCTTAGCCGGCACAGGAAAAGTCAAAGGAGCTTTCCTTTCTTTGTAAACAATGTCTAATTTACGTATCATAGGTTCTTCAGGCAGCGCGGCCTCTGGAACCTCTAAGGTAGACAGAACCTCCTTTAATAAAAAAACGCAAGTGCTCAAATTCAAACGACGATTACTCCGCAGCAGGAGGCTTAGACGCTAATGACTGACGGATAACTGGGACATAATAGCTAAATCCGATAAATATTTAGATAACACCAGGTCAGGAGAGCTATGTTTAACCTTTCTCTTGCGTTTGTTAGAGCGAGGTAATGCACATCCATAATCCATATAAATGGTTTCCATTTTGAAGCAAGGAACTCGAAAATTTTAGACATTTCAGATCTAAAAACATAATTTATGTAAGAACTTACCTGATAAATTAATTTCTTTCATAGTGGCAAGAGTCCATGAGCTAGTGACGTATGGGATATACATTCCTACCAGGAGGGGGCAAAGTTTCCCAAACCTCAAAATGCCTATAAATACACCTCCCACCTCAGTCATACCTTAGTTAACGTGTAGCCAAGAAGTAAGGTGTAAAACGCATACAAAAAGAGGAACTGGAAAACAAAGTACTTTATACAAAAAATCATAATCACAAAAAATAGGGTGGGCCCCATGGACTCTTGCCAATATGAAAGAAATTAATTTATCAGGTAAGTTCTTACATAAATTATGTTTTCTTTCATGTAAGTGGCAAGAGTCCATGAGATAGTGACGTATGGGATATAATACCCAAGATGTGGAAATCCACGAGTCACTAGAGAGGCAGGGATAAAATAACAACAACTAAATCCGCTGAGAAATTAAATCCTAAACAATAATTAAGTTTTCTTAAAAATTTCAAAAAAACTTAAATCAAAGGCACTAGAATCAAACTGAGACAACTGCCTGAAGAACCTTTCTACCAAAGGCTGCTTCCAAAGAAGCAAACACATCAAATGGTAAAATTTTGTAAATATATGCAAAGAAGACCAAGTTGCTGCTTTGTAAATTTGATCAACTGAAGCTTTATTCTTGAAAGAAAAAGAAGTGGCAACTGATCTAGTAGAATGAGCTGTAATTCTCTGAGGCGGAGACTACCCCGCCTCCAAATAAGCTTTGTGAATCAACAGTTTCAACCAAGATACCAGAGAAATTGCAGAGGCTTTTTGACCTTTCCTGGAGCCAGAAAAAAAGGAAATTTATGCTTACCTGATAAATTGATTTCTTCTACGATACGACGAGTCCACGGATTTCATCCTTACTTGTGGGATATTAACCTCCTGCTAACAGGAAGTGGCAAAGAGCACCACAGCAGAGCTGTATATATAGCACCTCCCTTCCCTCCACCCCCAGTCATTCGACCGAAGGTTTAGGAAGAGAAAGGAAAAGCTAAAGGTGCAGAGGTGACTGAAGTTGTAAAAAATAAAATACAATCTGTCTTAAAAAATGACAGGGAGGGCCGTGGACTCGTCGTATCGTAGAAGAAATCAATTTATCAGGTAAGCATAAATTTCCTTTTCTTCTACAAGATACGACGAGTCCACGGATTTCATCCTTACTGTGGGATACCATACCAAAGCTACAGGACACGGATGAAACGGGAGGGACAAGACAGAGACCTAAACGGAAGGCCCCACTGCTTGAAGAACCTTTCTCCCAAAAACAGCCTCAGAAGAAGCAAAAGTATCAAATTTGTAAAATTTGGAAAAAGTATGAAGGGACGACCGAGTCGCAGCCTTACAAATCTGTTCAACAGAAGCATCGTTTTTAAAAGCCCATGTGGAAGCCACAGCTCTAGTAGAATGAGCCGTAATTCTTTCAGGAGGCTGCTGTCCAGCAGTCTCATATGCCAGGCGGATGATACTCCTCAGCCAAGAAGGAAGAGAGGTAGCCGTAGCCTTCTGACCCCTACCCTTTCCAAAATAAACAATGAATAATGAAGATGATTTACGGAAATCCTTAGTCGCCTGTAAGTAAAGCTTCAAGGCACGGACCATGTCCAGGTTATGTAACAGACGCTCCTTCTTAGAGGAAGGATTAGGACATAAGGAAGGAACAACAATTTCCTGATTAATATTCTTATTCGAAGCAACCTTAGGAAGAAATCCAGGTTTGGTACGCAAAACCACCTTATCAGAATGGAATATAAGATAAGGTGAATCACATTGTAACGCTGAAAGCTCAGAAACTCTACGAGCAGAAGAAATAGCAACTAAAAACAAAACTTTCCAAAATAACAGTTTTATATCTATGGAATGCATGGGTTCAAACGGAACCCCTTGAAGAACTCTAAGAACTAGATTCAAACTACAGGGAGGAGTAATTGGTCTAAATACAGGCTTAATTCTGGTTAGAGCCTGACAAAAAGACTGAACATCTGGCACATCTGCCAAACGCTTGTGAAGCAAAATTGACAAAGCAGAAATCTGTCCCTTTAAGGAACTTGCTGATAACCCTTTCTCCAATCCTTCTTGGGGAAAAGACAGAATCCTGGGAATCCAAACTTTACTCCATGAGTAGCACTTGGATTCACACCAATAAAGATATTTACGCCATATCTTATAGATTTTTCTAGTGACAGGCTTACGTGCCTGTATCAAAGTAGAGAATCCCCGCTTAGATAAGATCAAACGTTCAATCTCCAAGCATTCAGCTGCAGAGAATTTAGATTTGGATGTTGGAAAGGTCCTTGAATGAGAAGGTCCTGTCTCAAAGGAAGTTTCCACGGTGGCAGAGAAGACTTGTCCATTAGATCCGCATACCAAGTCCGGCGGGGCCACGCAGGCGCTATCAGGATTACTGAAGCTCTCTCCTGTTTGATCCGAGCAATCACGCGTGGAAGGAGAGGAAATGGTGGAAACACATAAACTAGGCTGAACGACCAAGGCACTGCCAAGGCATCTATCAGTTCGGCCTGAGGATCCCTCGACCTGGATCCGTAACGTGGAAGCTTGGCATTCTGACGAGATGCCATCAGATCCAATTCTGGTCTGCCCCATTGGCGAATCAATGAGGCGAACACCTCCGGGTGGAGTTCCCATTCCCCGGATGAAAAGTCTGACGACTTAGAAAATCCGCTTCCCAGTTCTCTACTCCTGGGATGTAGATTGCCGATAGATAACAAGAGTGGGCCTCCGCCCATTGGATTATCTTGGATACTTCTATCATCGCTAAGGAACTCCTTGTTGATTGATATAAGCCACAGTCGTGATACTGTCCGACTTAAATCTGATGAATTTGCCCACGCCTGAAGCGCATTGAATATTGCTCTCAGTTCCAGAATATTGATTGGAAGTAGAGACTCCACCTGAGTCCAAACACCCTGAGCCTTCAGGGAATTCCAGACTGCACCCCAGACCAGTAGACTGGCGTCCGTTGTCACTATCACCCACGAGGGTCTGCGGAAACACGTCCCCTGGGACAGATGACCCAGCGACAGATTTGCATAGTCCCCATTCCACTGTCCTAGCATGCACAGCTGAGATGAAAGCAAGCAAACGGAATGATGTCCATTGCCTCTACCATTAATCCAATTACCTCCATACACTGAGCCACTGATTGCCGAGGAATGGACTGAAGTGCTCGGCAAGTATTTAGAATCTTTGATTTTCTGACCTCCGTCAGAAATATTTTTATGTCTACCGAGTCTATCAGAGTTTCCAAGAAGGGAACCCTTGTCCGTGGAACTAGTGAACTCTTTTCTATGTTCACTTTCCAACTGTGAGTTCTCAGGAAGAACAACACTTTGTCCGTGTGAGATTTTGTCAGATGATAAGTTGACGCCTGAATCCAAATATCGTCCAGATAAGGCACCACTGCTATGCCCCGCGGTCTGAGAACCGCCAGAACCTTTGTGAAGATCCTGGGTGCTGTGGCTAACCCGAAGGGAAGAGCAACGAACTGAAAATGTTTGTCCAGGAAGGCAAACCTTAGGAACTGATGATGATACTTGTGAATAGGGATATGAAGGTATGCATCCTTCAAGTCCACGGTAGTCATGTATTGACCCTCCTGGATCATTGGTAAGATTGTTCGTATAGTCTCCATCTTGAACAATGGGACTCTGAGAAATTTGTTTAGACACTTGAGATCTAAAATGGGTCTGAAAGTTCCCTCTTTTTTGGGAACCACGAAAAGATTTGTAAAGCCCCTGTCCCTGTTCCAGTTTTGGAACGGGACAAATTACTCCCATGGTAGAGAAGTCCTTTTCACAGCGTAAGAACGCCTCTCTTTTTATCTGATCTACAGACAATCGTGAAAGATGAAATCTCCCTCGTGGGAGAAAATCCTTGAATTCCAGTTGATACCCGTGGGTTACGATTTCCAATGCCCAGGGGTCCTGAACATCTCTTGCCCAAGCCTGAGCAAAGAAAGAAAGGAAGTCTGCCCCCTATTAGATCCGGTCCCGGATCGGGGGCCGCCCCTTCATGCTGTCTTTGTAGCAGCAGCGGGCTTCTTGGATTATTTACCTTTATTCCAACCCTGCTTGCGTCTCCAGACGGACTTGGATTGAGCAAAGTTCCCTTCCTGCTTAGTGGAGGAAGAGGAAGCAGAGGGTACTCCTTTAAAATTTCGAAAGGAACTAAAATTATTTTGTTTATCCCTCATCTTAACAGACCTATACTGAGGTAGGGAGTGGCCTTTACCTCCAGTAATGTCAGAAATTATTTCCTTCAATTCAGGCCCGAATAGGGTCTTACCCTTGAAAGGAATAGCTAAAAGCTAAGATTTTGATGACAGCAGACCACTATTTGAGCCATAATGCTCTACGTGCTAAAATGGCAAATCCTGCATTTTTCACCGCTAATTTAGCAATTTGAAAAGCGGCATCTGTAATAAAAGAATTAGCTAGCTTGAGAGCCTTAATTATATCCAAAATGTCCATTAATGGGGTCTCAACCTTCAGAGACTCTTCTAGAGCATCAAACCAAAAAGCTGATGCAGTTGTAACTGGAACAATGCAGGCCGTAGGTTGTAAAAGAAAACCCTGATGAATAAATAATTTCTTTAGAAGACCCTCTAACTTCTTATCCATAGGGTCTTTGAAAGCACAACTGTCCTCGATAGGTATAGTTGTACGCTTAGCCAGGGTAGATATAGCTCCCTCCACCTTAGGGACCGACTGCCAAGAGTCCCGAATGGTGTCTGATATGGGAAACATTTTCTTAAAATTAGGAGGAGGAGAGAACGGTATACCTGGTCTATCCCATTCCTTTTTTATAATTTCCGAAATTCTTTTAGGAACCGGAAAAACCATCAGTGTAAGTAGGTACCTCTAGATATTTGTCCATCTTACACAACTTCTCTGGTGGTATCACAATCATCCAGAGTCGCTAAAACCTCCCTAAGTAACAGGTGTAGGTGTTCAAGCTTAAAATTAAAGGACATGACGCCCGAATCTGTCTGAGGTAACATATTTCCTGGGTCTGAAAGATCTCCCTCAGACAGCAATTCCCACTCAGAGAACTGTGAGGGTACATCGGAAATAGCCAATAAAGCATCAGAGGATTCAGTATTCACATTAATACCTGACCTACTGCGTTTACCCTGTAACACTGGAAATTTAGATAATACCTCTGTAAGGGTAGCTGACATAACTGCAGCCATCTCCTGCAGAGTAAAAGAATTAGACGCACTAGAGGTACTTGGCGTCGCTTGTGTGGGCGTTTTGTGACACTTGGGAAGAATTGGATGGCATATCCTGATTCTCTTCAGACTGAGAATCATCCTTAGGCACACTTTCTTTACCTAAAATATATGCTTTTTACATTGTAAGGCCCTTTCAGTACAAGAGGTACACAAAGTAAGCGGGGGTTCCACAATGGCTTCTAAACACAGAGCAATTAGTATCCTCAATGTCAGACATGTTGAACAGACTAGCTATAACCACAATAGTCGTTAAACACTTTATTTATTGATTCCAACGCTTTTTTTAAAAATGTGTACTGCGCCTTTAAGAAATAAAAAAGCGTACAATTTTTCCAAAACTGCGTTAAAACGCTAAATAACGTAATATGATTAAATACACATGTTCAATGTGGCCAAAAATTATTGCACCTTAAGAGCAAAGGGCGAAATTAACCTTTACAGGACATTTATAGCAAAAAATATATTTTATTTGAAAAAAAGACCCTTCACCTCGCTACCTGCCCCAAGGGTACTGCAAAACGGTTCGACAACGATCCGGTGAACAGAACACAAGTTTAGGCCCAACCGGAGCCAATGCCTGCTGCCTTCTCAGTCAGAGTAAACTCTGCGTCTGAGCGCACGAAAATAGGCCCGCCCATCATGGACGTCGAAACAAATTAATCTGTATCACCACATGGGAAGCGGTTAGCAAAGAAAGCCATGTGGTCCCCTAAAAACATCACAGTAATGCTGCAGCCATACTTACATTTGTATTTTATCAACCAAATAAAAATGTTAAGCTGCCTCTCCCAGTGTCCCTTTTCAGAACACTTCAGCCCAGTACTATGTCAATGAAAGAAATAAGCACAGGATTTTCAGTAACACCCTTTGTCAGCCAGTTCTGATATAACAAGTCTCCTCAGAAATAAAAGACTGAAAATACCTCAATGCTTGTAGCATGCAACCGTTCTCCACACTGAAGATTTCTCTTGCACTACCTTCAGAAACTCTGTGGGAAACAACATGGATCTTAGTTACGTCTGCTAAGATCATCAACCTCAGTGCAGAAATCTTCGTCCATATCTCCCTGAGGAAAAACAGAATTTATGTTTACCTGATAAATTACTTTCTCCAACGGTGTGTCCGGTCCACGGCGTCATCCTTACTTGTGGGATATTCTCCTCCCCAACAGGAAATGGCAAAGAGCCCAGCAAAGCTGGTCACATGATCCCTCCTAGGCTCCGCCTACCCCAGTCATTCGACCGACGTTAAGGAGGAATATTTGCATAGGAGAAACCATATGATACCGTGGTGACTGTAGTTAAAGAAAATAAATTATCAGACCTGATTAAAAAAACCAGGGCGGGCCGTGGACCGGACACACCGTTGGAGAAAGTAATTTATCAGGTAAACATAAATTCTGTTTTCTCCAACATAGGTGTGTCCGGTCCACGGCGTCATCCTTACTTGTGGGAACCAATACCAAAGCTTTAGGACACGGATGAAGGGAGGGAGCAAATCAGGTCACCTAAATGGAAGGCACCACGGCTTGCAAAACCTTTCTCCCAAAAATAGCCTCAGAAGAAGCAAAAGTATCAAACTTGTAAAATTTGGTAAAAGTGTGCAGTGAAGACCAAGTCGCTGCCCTACATATCTGATCAACAGAAGCCTCGTTCTTGAAGGCCCATGTGGAAGCCACAGCCCTAGTGGAATGAGCTGTGATTCTTTCGGGAGGCTGCCGTCCGGCAGTCTCGTAAGCCAATCTGATGATGCTTTTAATCCAAAAAGAGAGAGAGGTAGAAGTTGCTTTTTGACCTCTCCTTTTACCAGAATAAACAACAAACAAGGAAGATGTTTGTCTAAAATCCTTTGTAGCATCTAAATAGAATTTTAGAGCGCGAACAACATCCAAATTGTGCAACAAACGTTCCTTCTTTGAAACTGGTTTCGGACACAGAGAAGGTACGATAATCTCCTGGTTAATGTTTTTGTTAGAAACAACTTTTGGAAGAAAACCAGGTTTAGTACGTAAAACCACCTTATCTGCATGGAACACCAGATAAGGAGGAGAACACTGCAGAGCAGATAATTCTGAAACTCTTCTAGCAGAAGAGATTGCAACTAAAAACAAAACTTTCCAAGATAATAACTTAATATCAACGGAATGCAAGGGTTCAAACGGAACCCCCTGAAGAACTGAAAGAACTAAATTGAGACTCCAAGGAGGAGTCAAAGGTTTGTAAACAGGCTTAATTCTAACCAGAGCCTGAACAAAGGCTTGAACATCTGGCACAGCTGCCAGCTTTTTGTGAAGTAACACAGACAAGGCAGAAATCTGTCCCTTCAGGGAACTTGCAGATAATCCTTTTTCCAATCCTTCTTGAAGGAAGGATAGAATCTTAGGAATCTTAACCTTGTCCCAAGGGAATCCTTTAGATTCACACCAACAGATATATTTTTTCCAAATTTTGTGGTAAATTTTTCTAGTTACAGGCTTTCTGGCCTGAACAAGAGTATCGATAACAGAATCTGAGAACCCTCGCTTCGATAAGATCAAGCGTTCAATCTCCAAGCAGTCAGCTGGAGTGAAACCAGGTTCGGATGTTCGAACGGACCCTGAACAAGAAGGTCTCGTCTCAAAGGTAGCTTCCAAGGTGGAGCCGATGACATATTCACCAGATCTGCATACCAAGTCCTGCGTGGCCACGCAGGAGCTATCAAGATCACCGACGCCCTCTCCTGATTGATCCTGGCTACCAGCCTGGGGATGAGAGGAAACGGCGGGAACACATAAGCTAGTTTGAAGGTCCAAGGTGCTACTAGTGCATCCACTAGAGCCGCCTTGGGATCCCTGGATCTGGACCCGTAGCAAGGAACTTTGAAGTTCTGACGAGAGGCCATCAGATCCATGTCTGGAATGCCCCACAGCTGAGTTACTTGGGCAAAGATTTCCGGATGGAGTTCCCACTCCCCCGGATGCAATGTCTGACGACTCAGAAAATCCGCTTCCCAATTTTCCACTCCTGGGATGTGGATAGCGGACAGGTGGCAGGAGTGAGACTCCGCCCATAGAATGATTTTGGTCACTTCTTCCATCGCTAGAGAACTCCTTGTTCCCCCCTGATGGTTGATGTACGCAACAGTTGTCATGTTGTCTGATTGAAACCGTATGAACTTGGCCCTCGCTAGCTGAGGCCAAGCCTTGAGAGTATTGAATATCGCTCTCAGTTCCAGAATATTTATCGGTAGAAGAGATTCTTCCCGAGACCAAAGACCCTGAGTTTTTTAGGGCTCCCCAGACCGCGCCCCAGCCCATCAGACTGGCGTCGGTCGTGACAATGACCCACTCTGGTCTGCGGAATGTCATCCCTTGTGACAGGTTGTCCAGGGACAGCCACCAACGGAGTGAGTCTCTGGACCTCTGATTTACTTGTATCTTCGGAGACAAGTCTGTATAATCCCCATTCCACTGACTGAGCATGCACAGTTGTAATGGTATTAGATGAATGCGCGCAAAAGGAACTATGTCCATTGCCGCTACCATCAACCCGATCACTTCCATGCACTGAGCTATGGAAGGAAGAGGAACGGAATGAAGTATCCGACAAGAGTCTAGAAGCTTTGTTTTTCTGGCCTCTGTCAGAAATATCCTCATTTCTAAGGAGTCTATTATTGTTCCCAAGAAGGGAACCCTTGTTGACGGAGATAGAGAACTCTTTTCCACGTTCACTTTCCATCCGTGAGATCTGAGAAAGGCCAGGACGATGTCTGTGTGAGCCTTTGCTTGAGGAAGGGACGACGCTTGAATCAGAATGTCGTCCAAGTAAGGTACTACAGCAATGCCCCTTGGTCTTAGCACAGCTAGAAGGGACCCTAGTACCTTTGTGAAAATCCTTGGAGCAGTGGCTAATCCGAAAGGAAGCGCCACGAACTGGTAATGCTTGTCCAGGAATGCGAACCTTAGGAACCGATGATGTTCCTTGTGGATAGGAATATGTAGATACGCATCCTTTAAATCCACCGTGGTCATGAATTGACCTTCCTGGATGGAAGGAAGAATAGTTCGAATGGTTTCCATCTTGAACGATGGAACCTTGAGAAACTTGTTTAAGATCTTGAGATCTAAGATTGGTCTGAACGTTCCCTCTTTTTTGGGAACTATGAACAGATTGGAGTAGAACCCCATCCCTTGTTCTCTTAATGGAACAGGATGAATCACTCCCATTTTTAACAGGTCTTCTACACAATGTAAGAATGCCTGTCTTTTTATGTGGTCTAAAGACAACTGAGACCTGTGGAACCTCCCCCTTGGGGGAAGTCCCTTGAATTCCAGAAGATAACCTTGGGAGACTATTTCTAGCGCCCAAGGATCCAGAACATCTCTTGCCCAAGCCTGAGCGAAGAGAGAGAGTCTGCCCCCCACCAGATCCGGTCCCGGATCGGGGGCCAACATTTCATGCAGTCTTGGTAGCAGTGGCAGGTTTCTTGGCCTGCTTTCCCTTGTTCCAGCCTTGCATTGGTCTCCAAGCTGGCTTGGCTTGAGAAGTATTACCCTCTTGCTTAGAGGACGTAGCACCTCGGGCTGGTCCGTTTCTACGAAAGGGACGAAAATTAGGTTTATTTTTTGCCTTGAAAGGCCGATCCTGAGGAAGGGCGTGGCCCTTACCCCCAGTGATATCAGAGATAATCTCTTTCAAGTCAGGGCCAAACAGCGTTTTCCCCTTGAAAGGAATGTTAAGTAGCTTGTTCTTGGAAGACGCATCAGCCGACCAAGATTTCAACCAAAGCGCTCTGCGCGCCACAATAGCAAACCCAGAATTCTTAGCCGCTAACCTAGCCAATTGCAAAGTGGCGTCTAGGGTGAAAGAATTAGCCAATTTGAGAGCATTGATTCTGTCCATAATCTCCTCATAAGGAGGAGAATCACTATCGACCGCCTTTATCAGCTCATCGAACCAGAAACATGCGGCTGTAGCGACAGGGACAATGCATGCAATTGGTTGTAGAAGGTAACCCTGCTGAACAAACATCTTTTTAAGCAAACCTTCTAATTTTTTATCCATAGGATCTTTGAAAGCACAACTATCCTCTATGGGTATAGTGGTGCGTTTGTTTAAAGTGGAAACCGCCCCCTCGACCTTGGGGACTGTCTGCCATAAGTCCTTTCTAGGGTCGACCAAAGGAAACAATTTTTTAAATATGGGGGGAGGGACGAAAGGAATACCGGGCCTTTCCCATTCTTTATTAACAATGTCCGCCACCCGCTTGGGTATAGGAAAAGCTTCTGGGAGCCCCGGCACCTCTAGGAACTTGTCCATTTTACATAGTTTCTCTGGGATGACCAACTTGTCACAATCATCCAGAGTGGATAATACCTCCTTAAGCAGAATGCGGAGATGTTCCAACTTAAATTTAAATGCAATCACATCAGGTTCAGCCTGTTGAGAAATGTTCCCTGAATCAGTAATTTCTCCCTCAGACAAAACTTCCCTGGCCCCATCAGACTGGGTTAGGGGCCCTTCAGAGATATTAGTATCAGCGTTGCCATGCTCTTCAGTATCTAAAACAGAGCAGCCGTGCTTACGCTGACAAGTGTTCATTTGGGCTAAAATGTTTTTGACAGAATTATCCATTACAGCCGTTAATTGTTGCATAGTAAGGAGTATTGGCGCGCTAGATGTACTAGGGGCCTCCTGAGTGGGCAAGACTCGTGTAGACGAAGGAGGGAATGATGCAGTACCATGCTTACTCCCCTCACTTGAGGAATCATCTTGGGCATCATTGTCATTATCACATAAATCACATTTATTTAAATGAATAGGAATTCTGGCTTCCCCACATTCAGAACACAGTCTATCTGGTAGTTCAGACATGTTAAACAGGCATAAACTTGATAACAAAGTACAAAAACGTTTTAAAATAAAACCGTTACTGTCACTTTAAATTTTAAACTGAACACACTTTATTACTGCAATTGCGAAAAAACATGAAGGAATTGTGCAAAATTCACCAAATTTTCACCACAGTGTCTTAAAGCCTTAAAAGTATTGCACACCAAATTTGGAAGCTTTAACCCTTAAAATAACGGAACCGGAGCCGTTTTAAACTTTAACCCCTTTACAGTCCCTGGTATCTGCTTTGCTGAGACCCAACCAAGCCCAAAGGGGAATACGATACCAAATGACGCCTTCAGAAAGTCTTTTCTAAGTGTCAGAGCTCCTCTCACATGCGACTGCATGCCATGCCTCTCAAAAACAAGTGCGCCACACCGGCGCGAAAATGAGGCTCTGCTTATGCTTTGGGAAAGCCCCTAAGGTATAAGGTGTCTAATACAGTGCCTGCCGATATTATTATATCAAAATACCCAGATAAAATGATTCCTCAAGGCTAAATATGTGTTAATAATGAATCGATTTAGCCCAAAAAAAGTCTACAGTCTTAATAAGCCCTTGTGAAGCCCTTATTTACGATCGTAATAAACATGGCTTACCGGATCCCATAGGGAAAATGACAGCTTCCAGCATTACATCGTCTTGTTAGAATGTGTCATACCTCAAGCAGCAAGAGACTGCATACTGTTCCCCCAACTGAAGTTAATTGCTCTCAACAGTCCTGTGTGGAACAGCCATGGATTTTAGTTACGGTTGCTAAAATCATTTTCCTCATACAAACAGAAATCTTCATCTCTTTTCTGTTTCTGAGTAAATAGTACATACCAGCACTATTTCAAAATAACAAACTCTTGATTGAATAATAAAAACTACAGTTAAACACTAAAAAACTCTAAGCCATCTCCGTGGAGATGTTGCCTGTACAACGGCAAAGAGAATGACTGGGGTAGGCGGAGCCTAGGAGGGATCATGTGACCAGCTTTGCTGGGCTCTTTGCCATTTCCTGTTGGGGAGGAGAATATCCCACAAGTAAGGATGACGCCGTGGACCGGACACACCTATGTTGGAGAAATAGTACACACCGGTACCATTTAAAATAAAAAACTTCTTGATTGAAGAAACTAAAACTAACACCTCACTTTACCTCTTCCTATTACTAACACAGGCAAAGAAAATGACTGGGGGTGGAGGGAAGGGAGGAGCTATATATACAGCTCTGCTGTGGTGCTCTTTGCCACTTCCTGTTAGGAGGAGGTTAATATCCCACAAGGATGAAATCCGTGGACTCGTCGTATCTTGTAGAAGAAATAACAAATAGACTAGAAGTCTTTCTGAAATCTTTAGTAGCCTCAACATAATATTTCAAAGCTCTTACCACATCCAATAGAGATAATCTGCCACCCCCCAGGTTGGGGGCCAAACCTTCATGTTGATTGTTGTCAGGGGTTGATTTCTTGGACTGCTTGTTTTTGTTTCACACCAGGTTCAAGTTCCAGGTACTCCTGGGTGGATCCGCTTTAGAAAAGGCCGAGTTTCCTTGAGTCCTCTTCTGACAAAAGGAACGAAAATTATTTCCAGGACGTCCCTTAGATTTAGCCTTTTTGACCTGAGGTAGGAAGGCCCCCTTACAGCCAGTGACGGTAGAAATAATAGGGTCTAATCCTGAAACAAATAAGGTCTTACCCTTAAAGGCCAGCGATAGGAGCCTCAACTTGAAAACCATGTCCGCTGACCAGGACTTTAACCAAAGAGCCCTTTATGCGATTACAGCAAAACCAGAGGTCTTAGCATTGAGGCTAAATTCTTGGATGATCGCTTCACAAAGGAATTGGCCATCTTAAGGGGCCGAATGCAGTCTTGAATATCCTCCAATGGAGAATCCACCAAAATCAATTCAGATAAAGAATCACACCACCGCTGCAATACCTGTAGCAGGTTGGAAAAGTAAGCCAACTTTAAGAAAAATCTCTTAGGTATCCCCTAACTTCCTATCCATAGGATATTTAAAGGAAGTACTGTCCTCTAGCGGAATAGTAGTGCATTTTGCCAGAGTGGAAACAGCTCAATCAACCTTAGGAACCGTATTCCACATTTTTAAATGGTTATCTGGGACAATAAACATTTTCATGAAATTTGGAGACAGGGGAAAAAGGGGCCCCAGGTTTCTCCCATTCCTTGGAGATAATGTTCGCCACCAAAGAAGGAACTGGAAACACTTCATTGGGTTTTAACTTTGGCCTGAATAAACATATCGAGCAAGTGTACCTGTTTTTCCTCAGCTAGTTTAGACTCAGATATCCTCTGAATCCTGAGCTTTCTTCCCGGAGGAGTCAGAGGAGGACAGTTCTCCTTCAGAGCTAGTCGAGGAATCTTCCTCGTGAGAAAAAACTTAAATTATGCTTACCTGATCATTTTCTTTTCTTCAGATGGAAAGAGTCCACAACAGCATTCATTACTTTTGAGAATTCAGAACCTGGCCACCAGGAGGAGGCAAAGACACCCCAGCCAAAGGCGTAAATACCTTCCCCACTTCCCTTATCCCCCAGTCATTCTGCCGAGGGAACAAGGAACAGTAGAAGAAATATCAGGGTGAAAAGGCGCCCCACAAAAATGCGGGCGGGGAGCTGTGGACCACAGCTGCATTCATTACTTTTGGGAAAACAATACCCAAGCTATAGAGGACACTGAATGCTAAAATGGGAAGGTACAAGAGGCGGAACATTCTGAGGGCACCAGGCCTGACAAACTCCTACCTAACAAAATCCTGCTTCGTCCGAAGCCGAGAACAACTTTTGGAAAAAGGCCCAAGGACACTGACCCCCAGATAGTCCACAAGCCTTGCTAGAGACCGCAGGAACTAGGCGCAAGAGATCCAACAGCCTCCAGGAGACCCACGTCGCCCATCAGTCGGTCTCCAAACAACACACCCCTTACTAGAGAAGGGGAACAAACTACCGTATTCTTCCACAAAGAAGAAAAGACATGGAGAAAACAAGCATAAGGAACTCCAGAAAAAAACCCTAAAAAAAGGGCACAACGAGTCCTTAAATCGAGCAAAAACCTGAGAAACCGGGTCAGGCTAACAGAGACCCAACCAGTCTAGTAGAAACAGGGGGGGCAATGCCCAGACCCCAGAGATACAGAAACCACGGACTAAGGCTAGGAGTCTGAACAGAGAAGAGAATCTTCCCCTAACACAGTGCAACTGCACTCTAGTTAAGACGACTGAAGATGAAAATCCCCAGAGTCGTAAAAAGGTAGCTCTGAATATCTAAATTTTCAGAACCGAACCTCGTGCAACAAGCTCAGAAAGGTGAACATCTGACGTACAACTCTTGTAGACAAAACACTGCACGCTGCCGTCATCGAAAATGATGCAGAAACTTTAATACTTGCAGGGCAAGCAAGGAGCAGCTGAAATAGGATCCTTCAGGCTGCTAAGCATCCACCAACCAGTGGATAACGTCGCAGGCTATCCAAGAGCCGCCAGTCCTTCCCACAGATCTTTGAACGTGGAGAAAAAACAGAACCTCAAAGAGGCTCACCGTACCTCGAATGACCGAGGACGATTAGCAGAGCAACAGATCACAGATCCTGCCCCAAACACCGGACCAGCCCAAGCGACATACATGACTGATAGACTGGGGAACAAAAAGATCCCAACCACAGGCCCCCAGGGACAGGAAATAATGGGGGGACTAAATGGATATTTCAATTTCCAACAGTTGGAACAGAGCATTCCACAGAGCAGCAGACTGCTGTCCCTCACAGAAACAAAAGTCACCTGTTCCAACCTCCTACCTGAACCCACGCCTCCGAAGAGACTGGAGCCTTATCCAGCGACTTAAACCGTTTGGCCACGCTACCTAGCTCAAAGCCGCCAGAAACCCGGATGAAGTCCAGAAGTCTCGACTCGAAGGAAGAGAACTTCTAAAAGGAACAAGTCCTAAAAGGACAATCCCAAATAGACCTTAAAAAAGGCAACAATGCCAAGAACCAGCGGCATGAAGGACCTAAATCTTCAATTTTTAACCTCCAACCCACAACGGGAAGGAAAACTCTAGTCCCCGTAAAAACAGAGCATGTCGAAGCGGATCTCAACGGAGACCCGGCCGACTAGATTGACAGGCTAATGAGGACTGAACCATCCCCCATGCCCCTAAGCAAACCACGGACCATCAAGTCTTCTCAGGATGTTAGCTGAAAATTGTAAAATAAAAACAAGGAAAACAACACAAGTCATATTGTGAGCACTAGGCGCCCTCACTGGACCAGTCAGGCATAAAAGACGCCATGTGTCTGAACTAGGCCTCAAAGACAGAAGGATTTGTACCCAGTCAGGACCAGCCTGAAACCAAGGGCCCCAGCACTGTCAAGGCCACATAGAGTCTCCCCCGAGATGACAACAGACAAACATAGGACTAGCAAGCCCTCACTCTTGAACAAACTTTTGTAAAAGGAAGCAGAGCGACCACAAAATTGCGTGCATCAATTCCAGAGAAGAAAGTTCCCAAAGGAAACATTATGACAACATGAGCTTTAAACCAAAGAAAATCTATCCTCACCGGATTAAAAAAAAAAAGAATCAGGCAACCCGTATGTTATCGCCCAGGAAGAACTGACACAGCCGCAGGACCAGCCCAACAGGAATCCAAATCTTCCAAGATCAGAACTGGAAACGGATACTCAAATAACAAAGACTATAAGAAGACTACCTCCTCCCCTTATGTCTATTCATGCAAGCCAGTCGAAGAGGAAGACTGAACAATCCCCCCTCATTAAAAGTGGGATCCTCCAGCAACGCCAAAACCTGCCTCAGTAGAACACGAAGGCGTGCAAGTCTATAACGAAAGGCGCAACATACCTCCGCCGGGACAAATGAAGACACCGGCCCCGAAGGTTGACCCCGAGGCCTCAGGGGCAGTCGCTCAACCAGAGAGCTGAATTGGACCAGCCGATACCACGCCTGACGAGCCCCGGATAACTGAACACGGACAATATCGGGAGCACACTCCCGGGAGGTGCAGATACACCAGTGCCAAAAATATGGCCATGTGGAACCGTGTCGTAAACCTCCGGTGGGAACAGGCCACTCTCCATAGAAGGATAAGCAGCGTTTGGGTTACCTGCATGCGTAGTAAGAGTTGGTGGTAGGGAACTCGCCTTGTGGGAAAAGGAATCCCCAGAGGCGGATGGCTCAGCAGGCCCCTGATTCCCTGATCTTGAGGAACAGAGCACTCTAAAACTGCATTTGAAACATAACTTATGGGCATGTATCACCCGGGCCACTTCATATTCTTTGTAAGAAGTAGAATCTGAATCAGAGACATCCGTCTCCACAAAATCAGAATCCTCCATAACTGGGATATTGATTAAAAAATGGACCAATAAGAAAAATCTAAATGGCACCTTACACCCCCAATGGCTGGGACACTCACCACCTCCTGTGAACCAGACACCAGCGGACCAGAATTTCTCCGTCGCCACACGGTCAGGAATGCGGAAATGGAGAGCTAAAAATGTGACCATGCCTGGTCACAAGATAAATCGTGCAGTCCATGAAAAAAGCGTGCCAAAATAGCCATGAGCCGAAGTATCACTACACAGTAGCAGACAGAATCACATAAACATGATTTTAAAAAAACCCTGTTCAATAACCCCCCTTAGGAGATATTAACCCTTGATTCCAAGATACAAAAGGAGTCTCATTGAGACCCTATGTTAAGGTTATCCTTGAAAGGTTGTAGCCCCTTTCGGATAAACAGTTGCAATTACAATACATCCATGATGAAAGTAAAATGAAACAATCTTACCGGAATCTAAGCCATGGAACAGGAACAAGGCCTTTCAAGTGTGACAGATAGTATCGTCGCTTCTGCCATGGTTTGAGAGAAGAAAGCAGGCAGCGAAACTCATCAACGATGATTGCTTGTGGAGCTGTTAATATGAGTCGGGATGGTTTGCAGAAAGACTCTCACTGCATCTCCGGACTCTTAACTTTCACCCATGCTTTCACTCAGAGGCTGACAGGACTACTTAAAACTCCAGTCCCATGCCGAAGAGTACTACCCTCCATAAGAGACTATCAAAAACTTCTGACACTTCTCTGCCAACCTCCTGGGATGAAAGGTAAAGAATGACTGGGGCATGAGGGAAGTGGGGGAGGTATTTAAGCCTTTGGCTGGGGTGTCTTTGCCTCCTCCTGGTGGCCAGGTTCTGAATTCCCAAAAGTAATGAATGCAGCTGTGGACTCTTTCTATTTATGAAGAAAATTAGCAAAACTGCTTGCAGAAGCCTCAAGAGATCTACTGGACCTAAACTCAGAGGAGCCATGTTTAACCTTCCTCTTCCGCTTACCTACAAGAGGCATATAGCACTCAGGGCAGGGCAATTGGGTTGCAAAGTCTGGAGGAAAAGCACAAACCCCAGAAGAAGTCTGAGGAATTATGTCTCAGGTATTGCTGGTGGAATAATTTATTGCAGTACAGGCATATCAGGGCTTACAGATATCTGTGTTGCAAGCATCTGGGTACTATGCTTCCCAGAATGAGACTGCAGGACAGTAGTAAGGCAAGAATTACACATTTGAGCTGGAGGACACACTGTGCTCAGTTTGCAAAGCATACATTTATTTGAATCAAAGGGCAGGGCCAATATCGTCCTGACTAAGGTCAGATATAGAGTCCTTCATAGCTAAAAGGTATAAGTTCTCTTTAGTCTCCTCTAAACACCTGTAAAGCTGTGCTAGGGATGTTTCACCACCTCTCGGTCCTCTCACCTCTGATGCCTGGCCCAGAGTGAACAGCGGGACACAGCACGCACGATACATTCCAAAAAAAGGGGCGGGAGCGACGCCAAAAGTAGCGCAACGTCATTGTGGCCTACAGAAATCTAGACCAGTCCGTTATTGAGGACACCTGCGATATGCCCTAAATCACGCGAGCGGTAATAATGTCCCCCCTGGCAACAAATGCAGACTGACTCCGCTGGAGTCATGCTGTCTGCTTTAAACAGGCGCAGTAGTCTAGGTGTGCACTGGATCACTGATATTTAATGTGTCCAGTGCTGCTTCTACAGTTGTATAAATAAAATGGCCTCTCACTCCCACCGGAGTTTCAGAGTCATGAGGAAGGACGTATATCCCATTCTACTGTGTACCTCCACCGGAGGGTTCCAGTGACAATTTTTTAAATAAAGTTTGACCCTCTGTCCCATATCCAACCACATGCCCCATTTTAGGCAACACGCTATATAGGGGGGGGGGGGGGAGTCCAGAACTTACCAATTCAAAGTCTTCCTCAGTCTGGGTCCTGTAATAAAGAATAAACTCAGTGTAACTAGCACAGTTTGTCTGTAAGAAGAGAGTATAGCTCGGAATCTGGAGGAGGTATGGGAAATTCCCTACGACCACCAGTAGCTAACAGACACAAGACTCTACTAATGGAATTAGATGGTCTCTCTCAGCTCCTCTGATCTCTCTTGTAGGAAACAATCCATTGAGGACAAAACTTGAATCTTCAGCAGAGCACCTGTCTCTGTCTACCTCCATGAAATGAGGCAAAGAACAACTGGGAGGGTAGGGGAAGTGGGAGGGATATGTAAAGCTTTGTTGGGGGAGTCTTCGCCTCCTCCTAGTGGCCAGATTAAATATTTCCCATAGGTAATAAATTAAATAATCACTGCCATTAGAAAGAAATGTTCTACCCATTAATGTGTTGACAGTAATTTGTTGTATCTGCTGGAATGTATTAAATTGTTTAGAAACTGTTCCTTTATTTTGTCATTTGAAAAATAGCTACTTATGCCCATTTTATTCCCATCTAGACAGAATCAGACGGATGAGAAGTGCAAAAATATCACACCTTTGTTAATAACAAAAAATAATAAAAAGTCCACAAGTCAAATAACAAGCCAGGAGTCTAAGCCAGAGCTGGTAGTCAGACGAGCCGAGTCAGGAGCCAAAGCGAATAGTCAGACGAGCCGAGTCAGGAGCCAAAGAGAGTAGACAGACGAGCCGGAATCAGGAAAAAGGAGAACAGCAGAGTCAGGAACAAGCCAGGGATCAGGAATCAGGAGGGACGTCGTACAGCCAGGTAATACACTGGAACTCACAAACAGTTCTGAGACAACGCAAGGGCAAAGCACACTGAACAGAGGCCCTTTAAATAATAAGTGATGACATCACAATTCAGAGACTGCAACCTGTCTCACACGGATGATGTACACCAGTCTGGTCATAAAAGGGTGTGCAGGAAATGAGCAGCATCACACACTATGCACCAGAGTCAGCAAGAGAGGTGAGTAAAATGGTTGCCAGCAGCACATTGCAAACAAAGCAGGGAAAAAACCCTGACAAGACTGAACAAGAATCTGCAGGAGAAATAGTAGTCTGGGTGGAAGTTGTTCTAAGTACTGGCTTTCAGTATACAGTACATACAGAAATAAGATAAGGAAACCATTATATGTATTAAGCAAAATAGAAAGGATGACTGCTATCTACATTTTATTTCTAGAGCAGGGAACAGGCTGCAGAGAAGAGAGACTATCCTACACCAATTATCAATTTTCCAAAGATTATTTTAATGGCTGAAAATGAAACAACATTGGGATTTTTCTTGTCGTACGCTAAACTAAATATGCTGTAAATTCCCTAAAACTGCCGCATTCTAGAAATTAATTTCTTAGAGCAGCGATCAATTATTATTGGGTTGTGATTACAAAGAACAATGCCAGTAATTTAATATATGAAAATAACCCCAAATAATACATTTCTCATATATGTTATATTCTGCAAACACATTAAGGGGGAATCACTTTTACATTTCATTATCCCTTTGATTGTGAGTTTCATGTTCCTTTAGACAGGTTATATTACAATATCAGAGAGGGTTTTATGCCTCTTATATGCAGACATAAAAATGAAAGTATCATCGCATAAAGCTGCATATCTGTAACATAAGACAGCCCATCAGGCACTGAGCGAGTTACTGTGTCCTGTAGTCTGTTTGTCTAAAAACCAAAGAGACTTTACCTATAAAGTAATGTGCCACGGGATTTCAAACTAAACATCAGCAAAGCTGTCAATTAAACTTTCCAATTTTAAGCTTGCAGATTTATACCGGCTCATGTCAGCCATGGATCACGTTTACTGCAATTACAGCTTATTTACATTAACACAAAAAGAAGTCTGTATGTAAATGGAATGCTTGTTGGAGCTAATGCTGCAGATGATTGCACATTTGCTTACTACAGACAGTCGCTTAAAAATCTGGCAAGTA
>NC_069508.1:165355356-165357856 GCF_027579735.1 Bombina bombina | reverse complement strand
ACACACACACACACATATATATACATACACATACATGTACACACAATCACACATATATGTACACACATAAACCGTATGCATACATACACACAATGACACACATTATACACAAATTACACACACACACACACACATATATACATACACATACATGTACACACAATCACACATATATGTACACACAACCACACAAACTATACACACAATCACACATATATGTACACACATAAACCGTATGCATACATACACACAATGACACACATTATACACAAATTACACACACACACACATATATATACATACACATACATGTACACACAATCACACATATATGTACACACATAAACCGTATGCATACATACACACAATGACACACATTATACACAAATTACACACACACACACATATATACATACACATACATGTACACACAATCACACATATATGTACACACAACCACACAAACTATACACACAATCACACATATATGTACACACATAAACCGTATGCATACATACACACAATGACACACATTATACACACATAGCCACATACATATAGACAATGACACAAATTACACACACACACACACATATATATATATATATATATATATATATATATATATATATATATATATATATATATATATATATATATACAACCAGTTACACAAACGCATACATATACAGACACACATAGATAAATGCACACATGTACAGACACACAAATGCATAGATATAGACACACATTACACACACACACACGTATAAATGCATACATGTACAGACACATTACACACACATATAAATGCATACATATAGAGACACACATTACACACACACACAAATGCATACATGTACAAACACACATTACATGCACACACACATATAAATGGATACATGTACAGACACATTACACACATATATATAAATTCATACAAGTACAGGCAAACATTATACACATATGTAAATGCATACAAGTACAGAGATACATTACACACATATAAATGTATACACACATTACACACGCATACATGCATACACATACATTTACAAATACACACACATATAAATATATATACAAATACACACATGAAGGCATATATTCATACACATTTATACACAAATACACACACAAATGAACTCGCACGCACATACAAATATATATATACACATACAAATACACACATACAGTATATACACAAATGAACGCGTACACACACATACATACATGCTTACACAAATGCACACATATACAAATACACACACATGTCACACAGATGCACACATACATACACACACACACACACACATGTCACACAAATACACACGTCACACAGATGCACACATACACACACATATACACACACACATGTCACACAAATACACATACATGTCACACAAATACACATACATACACACATGCATATACAGACACACAGATACATATATATATATATATATATATATATATATATATATATATATATATATATATATATATATACACACACACACATACAAATACACACATATATACACAAATGAACGCATACACACATATACACACATACATACATGCTTACACAGATGTACACATATACAAATACACACACATGTCACACATACATACATGCTTACACAAATGCACACATATACAAATACACACACATGTCACACATACATACATGCTTACACAAATGCACACATATAAAATACACACACATGTCACACAGATGCACACATATACAAATACACACACATGTCACACATACATACATGCTTACACAAATGCACACATATAAAATACACACACATGTCACACAGATGCACACATATACAAATACACACACGTCACACAGATACACACATGCACACATATACAAATACACACACATGTCACACATGCACACATACATACACACATGCATATACAGACACGCAGATATATATAAACAACCCCCAGATAACTAATGAGCTTACTGATATATATATGTAAACTGATCAGGGTTGGTATAGGTCTGCATAAGGCAGTGACTTGTGGGAAAAGCATATGGAATTAATCATTATTGTGTAAGGGCCACAGCTATTAGGCGTTGCATGTGGCCCTATCACTCCCCCAGACCATAACGTTGTATAAGATCTGTTGGAGCAGTGATACTGTATACTGATGTGTGACAAAATACTCATCTGATTTGCACAGTCTGCAACACACACTTTGCTTCTGTTTTCAAAGCTGATTTTCTGCAGTGTAGATAGGTGTCTGATAATAATTCGCTCGATTAAATTGCTATAATTATTTCGCTGCTCTGTTTATTTCCAAATAGTTTTTTTCCTGACAGTAAATTATACATATAAAATATTATCTCAAAAGCTCTTTTTCAAATTAACCCTTAAAATTCTGTCTCCACCACAATATTTTAGTTGGTTTCAGGTCAGGATACCTGGTTATGGGTAATGTGCAAATGTATTACTATAGTCTCTAATTGTATATAAAC